>NW_019154121.1:17595453-17618222 GCF_002288905.1 Enhydra lutris kenyoni
AAAAAAGAAAACAAATAAAGAAAGAATATGAAAAAAGAAAAAAAAATATTAGATAAACTAGTTAAAAAACGTTAAAAAAGAAAAGGGTAAAAGTTAAAAAATTTTAGCAGCAGAAGAAGAATTTTTTGAATTTTCAATTCAAAAAATTGAAAAAAAATTTAAATTAACTGCAACACTAAAGAATCATGGAGAGAAAGCCATAAGTTCCGTGCTTTGCTTTCTGGAATTCTGCTGCTCTCTTTGGTATTAAACCTGTACTGCATGGTAGGTGAACTTGGTCCTGGCTAGATTTCTTGTTGATCTTCTGGGGGAGGCGCCTGTTGTAGTGATTCTCAAGTGTCTTTGCCCCAGGCGGAATTGCACCGCCCTTACCAGGGGCCGGGCTGAGTAATCTGCTTGGGTTTGCTTTCAGGAGCTTTTGTTCCCTGAATGCATTCCGTAGATTTTCAGAGGATGGCAATGAAAATGGCAGCCTCCCAGTCTCTGGCCAAGAGGAGCCAATGGCTTGGGGCCCCACTCCTCAGTGCACCCTCAGAAAATCGCGCCCAATCGCTCCTGTCTCCCTGCCCTCTGGCCATGCTCCGAGCTCACCCATCTGTGACCGGTTCAAGGTAACCCTGAGTTGAGAGCTCACTCCTCACTCTGTCTCTGTAGCCAGCTTCCCCGTTCTAATACCTGCAAGCTCTGTGACACTCAGACACCCCTGATCCTTCTGTGACCCTGAGGGACCTGGGGCCATGCTCACCCCGTGTGGGCTTCACCCTTGTTTAGTCTCTGGAGCAATGTCCCTCAGTGGAAGAGACTTTTAAAAAAGTCCTGATTTAGTGCTCTGTGTCTCCGCCGCTTGCTGGGAGCCAGCCTCTCCCACCGCGGTCTATCTTCCCATTGCTTTGGATTCACTTCTCTACCAGTCCTACCTTTCAGAAAGTGGTTGATTTTCTGTTTCTAGAATTGCTGTTCTTCTCTTCGATCTCCTGTTGGATTTGTAGGTGTTTGCAATGTTTAGATAAGTTATCTAGCTGATCTCCTTCTACCTGAGGTAGTCTCAGCCTGCTACTTCTCCACCATCTTGACTTCTAATCTCTGTTTTCCCTAGAAAACAGAGCAGGGATCAGTGTATGGAGGTATGGGGAAAAAGCTCTGTTCCAAATTTAAAAAATGCTTTCTAGAAGTCAGAACTTTCCAGGATAGCTAGCATGCATTAGCAGGTGGTATATTCTCTGGCAGTATTCATGTTATAGTTGGAGGAACACTGGTGGGAGTGTTGCAGAGAGGGACAAAAGCACTGGATTTCAATTTTAGATGGCTTTAGGGTAACTGATCTTTTCATCAGGCTTTATAGTGGCAGGGGGACAGAACAGATACCAAAAGCACTATACCTACTAATAGCAATGGAAGATGAGATAGTCATATAGCCATTCATTTATATCCATGCTTTTTCTCCTTTAGTAGATCACAATCCAACCAAGGACGGTGATTAATTGACTGAGCAATAATGATAGTTATGACCAATGTTGATGGCTCAATGACTTTTTTTTTTAATTTATTTTTAGTTTTTATTTTATCAATTTTTTAAAGATTTTATTTATGTATTTGACACAGAGAGAGAGAGAGAGAGAGAGAGAGAGAGAGATCACAAGTAGGCAGAGAGGCAGGCAGAGAGAAAGGGGGAAGCAGGCTCCCTGCCAAGCAGGGACTCGATCCTAGGACCCTGAGATCATGATCTGAGCCAAAGGCAGAGGCTTAACCAACTGGGCCAGTCAAGGCACTGCACAACAAGGTTTTTTTAAAAATATATTTTTATCAGTTCTTAAAAATTATGAATATTCAATGTCTATTCTTGAAAATTAGAAAATGTTAATTAAAATTTACATGACTCACAGATAGCCAGAATTAACCTTTGGTACCCTGGGTATTTCTCCCATGCAAAACAAAATTTTTCTTTTCTTCTCCTCTTCCCTCTCCATTCTTCTTCTTCTTCTTCTTCTTCTTTTTTCTTTTTTAGTTAAGAACAAGGGTTTTGAAATTAGACAGCTGTTGATTCAAACTGTGACTTCAAACGTAGTACCCATGTGAGAAATAACAAGGTATTTCATTCCTATGAATCTTGGATTCCATATTTATAAAAGGTGGCTAATAATAGTACATATTCAAACTTACTCTATAGTCTTTAGAATTAGTCATGGCAAAATATGTAAAACATTTAACATAGGGTCTAACTCATTGTGGGAGATCAATATAACAGTATAAGCAACATATATTTTAAAAGTGTTAATAATAAATAATTATTATTATATGTTTGCAGTTGCTGTCCTCATAGGGAGCAGATATGAAGGATGTGAGTCTATTACTCTATGTTGCAGATGGTTGGCCTACCTGACCTGTAAGAGTACCAGTGTTAGTAGGCTCTGTGTTCCTGTCTTAGATCCTACTTTCATTTGCCATGTAAATTATGGGCTAGCACAGTACGAGAACAGTCCTGGTGTAATAAACCAGGAAATCTGTACAACTGTTGTGCCCGAGTTTTCGCGTCTGAGAGACCACCAAGGAGCCAAGCACCGATGCAATCACATGACGGTTTATTTGACAAGCTTAAGCTTGGGCCCAAGTATACCTGACACAGCCGAGTAGGGACTTGGACCCCGAGCCAGATTACAGTCAGAGTTTTTAAAAGCAGAGTAGGGATGGACTCAGTGGTGGGTGAGGACAAAGGGGGTGTTCAGAAGGGCTATCAGGTTAAAGAAGACTGTCAGGATATTGAAGTCCTGTGTACTATCAAGCCAAGGCTGTTTTCCCTCTAATGAGGCACTAACATAAAGACAATTGGGGAGTCTCCTGGTGGAATGTCACATTCTTGCTATCAAGCGTCCTTGTTAGTGAGATTTGGGTTTAGAAGAAATTTAACTTTATTTACTTTTCCTTCTACCTCAGCGTCCTTCAATTTTGTTTATGGAGGAGATGGTGACATTAGGGCTTAAGGAACTGAGTTATTTGTCTGTGGAAATTGGGCTATTGAAAAGATAGCTTCTTTGTTGTAAATCTCAAGGACATTGGTAAACCAAGGGAGACTCCTGTCTTGCAGGATTGTGATCTCTGCAAGTTAACTATTTGTTTTTCTTTTAGGGCAGATAGAGGTGGCTGAGGAATGTCACACATACTGCCTAGGGGAGGGGGCGGGTGGAGAGGGGGTGCAAGGTGCCAGCCTTTGCTTTGCCAAGATGGCTGTACTTATATCAGGGCTAGACTCGAGGTGGGGACAGCCCTGTTTTTCTTGGCCTCCACACAGCCTGCAGGTATGGCTTGTGTCCTCCTTATTGGAGAAGAAAATGTATTCAGCATTATCCAGACCCTTTCATGCTCAGATTTCCATACTGTTTAAACTTTACCATTCCTGACTTCTTCAGATTGTTCTCTCATGCCTCATCTTTTTGTCTTGCCATCTGTTTAATGTGTCTCTTTCTGGCCTGATGACCTAGCCTTCATTTTCCTTTGCATGTATTCCACAATCAATCAAGTAAAAATTAAAATGATAAATGAACATCTATTGAGTGCCTACTATATTTCTAATATTTTGCAAATATCTAATTCAAAGTTATCTAATTCACAATAACCTTATCAAATGGTTATTATATTTATTTCTACTTGACAAATGAAAAACTTGTTCCCTGGTCATAAAACTGCAAATAGGAAGAACTGGGATTTGAACTACATGTCTACTGCTCTTAAAACCAGTCTACTCTTTCCAATGCTTATAAGTAATACCATGTGTTAGGTGATGTGGGAAAAACTGAACTAAGTGAGGCAAGGCCCCTGCCCAACCAAGAGCTTATAATTTAAGTCATGATTCAAAACAGGCTTATAACATCCTGGTAGGTAATGGAAATGAATGTAGCTGTCCATGGAAATGTAATAATTAGTGGGAAATAGGATAAATTTTCTTTTTTTTTTTCTTTTCAAGAGTAAAGGTTCCACTTTGTAGCCACCAGGGAAGCTTTCTCCACTGTTGCCTTCTGAATTTTTTAAAGAAACAGAAAATCTGGGTCTTTGTGTTCTTATTTTTAGATATTAAAAACTAAAAAGACAATAATAGCAACAAAACAATATATGGACTTACAAAATGAGTAGAGCCCATTATGTTTCCCAGAGATGTCTGGCAGGCTATCTTTTCTACTTCTGTAGGACTGGGTTCTGGGGTGTTATCAGACCAATCCTGACTGAACCTGGAAAATGTGAGCATGGGGTTTGAGAGCTTGGCTATATGTTGTAAAGTCCATGTTTATGTTGTAAATAGCAGAGTTTTGAGATTGATGGGTGCTCCAGGCCAAGATGAGGTGGTCCTTGACACATACAGTGATTAGGTGAAAGCTGACTGCTATGATTCCAAGAGTGTTCATTTGATTCTTGCTCATACAGATGGTGTCAACCTGCAAGTGTGAGGCTTTGGAAATCTATACATGTTGGAGGCTCTATTTTTTTCTACTGGGTACCTTGATTATGATGACTTTATTTTATATAATTCAGATAAGTAAATCATATTTGACTTACCTCCACTTTTCTGTATCAGGTGTTTCTGCTATTCTTAACTCTTATTGGCATTTATTAAAAAGTGGTTGTGTTAGATTCAAGAAAATACACATTTGGACTTCGGTTGCATACTGATGACTGAAGACCTCTGGTCTAAGTCCTAAAATAAATGTGCCCATTATCCATGAGAGTGCTGGAGGTATGCACAGAAAACACACACACACACACACATACATACACACAAGTCTAAACAACAACAACAAAACCACAGAAGAGATAAAAGAGATAAAATTGGATTCGGGAGTTCTATAGGAAGATTAATTACTGAGTCTGAGAGGAGCAACATGAGCCGGTCTTCACACTGTGGAAGAACTTTCATGGCTAGAAAATAGAGGGACATTCCAACTGTGGAGGAAACACAGTGAGAAAGGTTTCAAGGTAGGAACTAATCAACAAAATTTGTTCCAGGGAACAAAAATGAAAGCATTCTGAACATATCAACTTTTCTAGGAAGGATTACTAATGATAAGGGCCAAGAATTTGAGATTATACTCAGTAAGGATGAGAAGGACACAGAATATTTTCTAAGAAAACTTTGAGACTATGAACATTTCTGTTTCTTGGAGGTGCACATAACTAAGTTTAGGCATCAGGTAGATTATGATGATTTACATACCCACCCATTCCCTTGATATTTCTAGTTTAATGGATGAGATCAGCATGGGTCATATAAGCATGAAAATAAACATAGTTTCAAATGGTGTTAAATATCATGACGGCATGTAACAACAGGAGGTCCTAAAAGAATCTTTGTAAACAGAATTGAATTACCTCCAAGAAATGAGTTCTTGGAGGTAATTCTTAGACATGTGAGATAAGATTTGAAAAGAAAATTAAATAGGAGAAGGGGCAGAAAAAATAGCACGAATGAATGAATGGCCTCAGGAGAAAGTAGCATGGCTTTTAAGAAAGACCTCTGTGGCTTAAGCACAGAGAGATAGGAAGATAGGCATAAAATGAAGCTTTGCTGAGGTGGAAAGGCTCCAAAAGATTCTGGTCTTTATTTCAAAAGAAATGAAAAACTATTAAATGGTTTAGAATGGGAAGATGATAGGATTGCATCTGAATTTCCAAGTCCTCTGAATTTGCAGAGGACTCATACACTTGAATCCTTCAACTTAAGCAACCTTTTTCCTCAAGAAGAGCCATAGAAATCATAATCCCAAAACAGACAAAGGAAAGCAAAGTGAAATTTAGTTACCCTTAAGAGCATATTAGGCATCTCTTTTGTGGCACTTTATATCTTTTTTTTTTTTAATTTTGTTTATTTATTTGACAGACAGAGATCACAAGTAGGCAGAGAGGCAAGCAGAGAGAGAGAGGAGGAAGCAGGCTCCCTGCCGAGCAGGGAGCCCGATGCGGGGCTCGATCCCAGGACCCTGGGACCATGACCTGAGCCGAAGGCAGAGGCTTTAACCCACTGAGCCACCCAGGGGCCCCTCTTTTGTGGCACTTTAGTATCCTCTTAGCCACACCTCTTACCCTAGGAATGCTTTGGAGCTGGTATCTTGAGGTTTTTGAAAGACTTTGGCAGGTACAATGGGACAGTGCCTTGGCTCAGGCATATACCTTCTGTTCTTCACTTCCTTCTCTAATGCTGTAGGATCTCTTCTGCATCTATGTGTCCACTGAAAGTGTGAGGCTACCCTTGACCAAGGTGAGCATAAATAAGAGATGAATACTTTCCCATTCGTTTACCAGGGTGGACAGTTCTGAAACAGTTTTCTAAGTAAGGGTTCTTATTTGTTTGCTTATATGTATTTGTTTTCCCCCCCAGCTTTATTAAAGTATTATTGACAAAAATGGTACAGATTTAGGTTGTACAATGTAATTATTAAAGGTATATAATATGATGTTTTAATACATGTATATGTTATAAAACAGTCACCATAATCAAGTTAATCAACACATCCATCACCTCACATAGTTAACACTTTTTTGTGTGTGATGGGAACACTTAAGATCTGCTCTCTTAGCAAATTTTGAGTATACCGTACAGTATTAACAGTAGTCACCAATGTCTTTGTTAGATTCCCAGAACTTATTCGTTTTATAACTGAACATTTATACCCTTTGACCAACATTTCTGCATTTCCCCATCACCCTTCCTCCAACCCTTGACAACTGCCATTCTACTCTGGTTCTGATTTTGATTTTTTAAGATTCTACACATAACTGAGATCATAGAATATTTGTCTTTCTGTGTCTGACTTATTTCACCTTGTGTAGTAATGTCTTCCAGTTTCATACATGTTCTCACAAATGATGACTGCCTTCTTTTAAAAGAGTGATTAATATTCCATTTTATTTATATATGTATCTCACATTTTCATTATCCATTCATCTATCAATGGATACTTAAGTTGTTCCATATTTTGGCTATTGTGAATAGTGCTACAGTGAACAGAGGGGGTCAGCTATCTCTTTTAGATCCCAAGTTCCTGTCATTTGAATATATATCCAGAAGTGAGATTGCTGGATTTTATGGTAGTTTTATTTTTAATTTTTTGAGGAATCTGCATACTGTTTTCCATAATGACTGTATGGGCTTACATTTCCTCTAATAGTGCACAAGGGGTCTGAGGAATCCCAGGAAGGTCCCTATAGGAACCTTGTAAAGGCTGTGGGGGGTGGCCAACCTCATACACATTTCTGTATTGCCTTTTCTTATTTACCTTTCTCACTCTCCTTCTCCTGTATTGTGCTGCTTGGGTTCACATTCCCAAATAAACTACAAGCATCCCAAAATAACTACAAGCATCTATGTTTTGGTCTCAGGCACTGCTTTTTAAGAGACCTCTGGCTAAGACTGAAGCTCTGTCATGACTTCTGATTCAGAAATTGGATAATCTAGCAAACAACTTCTGAGCTTTTTGCCTAGTTTAATACCTCCTTTTTAGTTTCATAGATGGCTATTCTTTCTTCCTGATAACCAGTCAGCCAAAGGTGATCACTGATGTGAGTTTTTGTACTGCTGATGTATCAGACTTTTCCATTTAGGCTGTATTCTTTGATCATGATGAAATTAAATACACTTGATCTTAGCCAAAAGGCCAAGAAGCAATGATGAAATTAAATAAAAAATCAACAACAACTTAAAGGAAAATACTTCCCTGAACAGTTGGAAATTTAAAACCACATTTCTACATGAATCTGAAGTCCAAGGAATTATTTCTAAATAAATTGGAAAATGTTCACAACTGAATACTAGCAAAAATAGTATATATCAGAACTTGTGGATACAATCAGAATATTACTTTGAGGAAAAATTTTAGCTACAAACGCTTATATTGGCTAGGAAGAAAAACTGAAAACTTCAAGCAAGTGTTCAACTTAAACATAAAGAAAAGTAATTAAAAATAAAAGTATGGTGAAAAAACAAATATAAACTAAAGAGGACAAGCAAAGACAAGAATTGGTTCTTTCTGGGGCGCCTGGGTGGCTTAGTGGGTTAAGCCTCTGCCTTCCACTCAGGTCATGATCTCAGGGTCCTGGGATAGAGCCCCGAGGGATTGAGCCCTGAGGGATTGAGCCCCGAGAGATTGAGCCCCAAGGGATCAAGCCCCGCATCTCATGCATCTCACTGGGCTCTCTGCTCATCAGGGACCCTGCTTCCCCCTCTCTCTCTCTGCCTGCTGCTCTGCTTACTTGAGATCTCTCTCTGTGTCAAATAAACAAAACAAAACAAAACAAAACACAACAAAAAAAGAATTGGTTCTCTGAAAATATATTTTTAAAAATCCACAAACCTAGAGGCGCCTGGGTGGCTCAGTCGTTAAGTGTCTGCCTTTGGCTCAGGACAGGACTGGGATCAAGCCCCACATCAGAATCTCTGCTCAGCAGGAAGTCTGCTTCTCCTTCTCCCACCCACCCATGCTTGTGTTCCCTCTCGCTTTCTTGGTCTCTCAAATAAATAAAATCTTTAAAAAAAAATAGACAAAACTGGTAAAATTGATCATGAAAAATATACCATGGGATTTCTGAAACTAGACTATGCATATGCTCAGATTGAGTAGATATTGACCAGCAGTTTCCCAATATCTTGCATAGAAAATGCTCAATAAATACTTACTATATAAATGAATATATAAATGCCATTTTTAATACATATATGAAGGATCATACAGTTGGTGCCATTTTAATATGCAGACAATGGGAGAGGCAGGTTTACCCTTGGGTAACTACATTATCCTATGCTAATCCATTTGCCAGGAACTATAGCTAAACCACATGAAACTGGCCACTTTGCAGATAAAAAAGTTTAAAACCAGCAACTTCATATGGCTCAACCTAATGCCGTGGAATGGTTAGCTACAGCTGTTCTTTCTTGGTTTATGTTAATTTTTATTTTTGTGCTCTTTAGGCAACATCTGCTTAGGGGCTTCCTTTAACTATTAAGAATCTTAACTTCTTACAGCAGTTAGCTTCATAAGTCTTTCACCATAAATAAATAAATTCTTCCAGGATTACATTCTGTAAACTCGCATACTGCCGGAGGAAAAGCCAAAGATTTGAATCAGAATGGGATTTCAGCTCTGGTGCAGATACTAGCTAGTTGTGCAACAAAGTTACAAATTAGTTTACCTTTCTGAGTTTCATTTTCCTCCTCTCAAAGTGAAATGTAGCTGGAAAGATTATTCTTGAATCTTCTTTCAGTTATAAATTTCTTTAAACCTAAACCTGAAGCATTGATTATTGTACACATACTTTGTTAAGTCTGTTATTAATAAAACCCTGTGTAAGGTACTGGTGATGCGTATATGACTGCGTCAATGATTTGGTGTGAGGCTAAGTGTGTAACAGAGTGGTGTGATTAAAGGAAGAATGGATAGAGTCTACACTCTATCTTTATGACTTATTTGTTGAAATCCCCTGAGAAAAGCACTTAATATCTCTTCATCTCCTACTCCATAAAATGAGAATCACAATAATAGCTATTTTAGGTATACCAGGGAATGATAATGAGTATCAAATTGGTAATGCTTATAAGAGGTTTTCAAAAGGTCTAAAATAGGAGTTTACAGGAATGGTTATATCACAGGTCAGTAAAAGATAAATAAAAATTTAGGAAATTACATGGTGTTAATGGTTTATTTATTTACCTTTTAATATACTTCTAATTTTATAACAATTTGAGATTTATTAAAAAAATTATGAATGTAGTACAAAAAGTTCCCATAATATTCCTCAGCCCGTTTTCCCAATTATTAGCACCTCACATTGAAATGGCACATTTGTTACATTTAATGAATGAATATTGATAAATTATTACTAATTAAAATGTCCATACTTTATTTAGATTTCTCTAGTTTTCATTTAATTTTCTTTTTGTGATCATGGATCCCATTCATGATACCACATTATATTTTGTCATCATGTCTCTCTAGGCTTCTTTCAACTCTGACAGTTTCTTAGGCTTTCCTTTGTTTTTGGTGACACTGATGGTTTTGAGGCTTACTTGCATTTTCTAGCATATCCGTCAATTGAAATTTGTCTTTTTTTTTCATGATTAGATTGGACAACTTTTTCAGTGGATTCCTGTATTCCTTTGACTTATGCATATACTCAAGTAGTTGGCTTTTTGTTTTTGTTTTGAGTACTTGCTAACTTCTGGTATTACAAGATGTTCCAGGTTCACCTTGTATATTTCCTGCCTCAGTTCTAAAATCAACAATTTCTCCAAGGGCCCCTGGTTTCCTTTATTGTGAAATGGTATTACAAAACAAGATCTGGGTATTAAGTGTACCTCTGCTATCAGGATGTCATTGCTTTTAGCCCTCTTAACTGACACAGCAAGGAAATAAGTGTGTGTCTTTTACATATATGTATGTATGTATGTAATAATTTATGTATGTATCTATAGATATTCATAGAATCATGTATATCTATGTGAACCCAAGCATGAATTCCTACTCTTGTCTCCAATTCTAATCTATTACTACATGGATCATTCTAGTCTCTTCCTTTGCTTATCCATAAATTCCCACTCCTACAGTAAGGACCTGGCTATCACCATTCAGCATCTATTTACTTATCTGTTTAATTCAGTATTCATGTGTAATGCTATTAGAATTGTTGATCCATTTCTGTAGGATCAGTGAGAGTATAGTCTCTTTTACCTTAGTCTTAGAGAGTCCACACATTTCTGAAGTTATTTAGGTCAGCACCTACCCCACTGTGCCCCCACAATCCCTTTAGTGATATTAGTTCATATATTTTGTATGTATAATGAAGCTGTTTTATCACATTTTGCTTTCAATTCTGGGATCCTTTGATCTCCTAAAAGATTTTTTAAAAAATTTTCATTCATTAAGGTTCAGTTTTTGTGTTGCAGTGTTCAATAAACATAAATGCACAATATGGAGTCTCATACATCCTATAATACAGTGTCAAACAGAGTATGTTAACTACCATAGAAACCCCATGGTGCTGCTCATATTCAACTTCCCCTTCCCTCTTTCAGAATTCCTGGCAACCAGTTATCTTTTTAGCCTCTTCAGAGTTTTGTCTTTTATGGAATGCCTTATAAATGAGTAGTCCAGTATGTAGCTTTTTCATACTGGCTTCCATTACTTAGTAATGTGTACTTAAGTTTCCTCCATGTCTTTTGTGTCTTAGTAGTTCACTACTACTACTACTACTATTATTACTACTACTTCTTCTTCTTTCTTCTTTCTTCTTCTTCTTTCTTCTTCTTTCTTCTTCTTCTTCTTCTTCTTCTTCTTCTTCTTCTTCTTCTTCTTCTTCTTCTTCTTCTTCTTCTTCTTCCTCCTCCTCCTCCTCCTCCTCCTCCTCCTCATCTTCTCCTTCTTCTTTTTCTTCTTCTTCTTCTTTTCTGAATAAAATTCAGTTGTGTATCTGTACTGCTGTTTGCTTTTTCATTTACCTGTCAGAGGACATCTTGATTGTTTCCAATTTTGGGCTATCACAGATAAAATTTATAAAGATTGCATGTTGAATTTTGTGTGGGCATAGTTTTCAAATAAGTTGGTTAAATACCTAGAAACACAATGGCTGCATCATAAGGTAAAACTATGTTTAGCTTTGTAAAAAAATTAGAAAAATGTCTTCCAAAGTGGCTGAACCATTTCAAATTCCCACCAATAATGCACAAGAGGTATGACTGCTCTGCAGACTCACCTGGAATTGGTATTGTCAGTTTTTTAGAAAAAAATTAGCCATGCTAATAGGTGCAGAGTGGTATTTAATTGTTGTTTTAATTTGCAATTTCCTAAAGACAACTGATGTTTAATATCTTTCACTTGCTTATTTTCTGCAAGTATATCTTCTTTACTGAGATATCTGTTTAGGTCATTTGCCCAATTTAAAATGGGTTGTTTGCTTACTTACTACTGAGTTTTAGAGGTTCCTTGTGTAGTTTGTATACCAGTTTTTTTTTTTTTTTAATCAGCTTTGCATTTTTGAAAACGTTTCTTCTTATTTTTGGCTTGTCTTTTGATTTTAACATTGTATTTTACAACGAATTTAAAAATTTTATAAAATTGCAATTTTGTAATTTTTTTCATGGGTTATACAGTTAGTGTTATATCTACAGACTGATTGCCAAGGAGGAGTTAAGATAGCAGAGGAGTAGGGGGACCCTAAGTTTATCTCTTCCCTCATACACAACTAATTACCAAATCATTCTGAACATCTGAGAAGTCTATCAGAGTTCTGAGAAATCAAATGCTTCAAGTTTACAAGTAGGAAAACAACAACCACTTGGAAGATAGAAGGTGCAGAGACTTGAATCTGGAGTGATACAGCTGAGGATACAGCGGTGGGGAGGGAGCCTGCTTAAGGAGGCTAACAGGAAGTATTTTAAGCAGTGGAGTGCAAAATTGCAACTTTTGGAAGTCTGATACAGTGAGGACATGCCTGGCTTAAAGGTGGTCAAGTGGCAAAGTGGGGTGGTGTAACAGCATGGTCTGAGGATCCCCAGGGTGTTAGAAGGACAGGTGTACACAAATGTTACCAGGTTTCCAGGCATAGGCATGGGGAAGCTCCTGAGAAGAGTGAGTTGAGGGGCCAGCTTTTTGCTCTGTGTTGCCATAAACTGCGAACTGCTGCGCAGTTGTGTGATTGCTTTCCTGGGATGGGTCCAGCAAAAGGCAGAAGCGTGGCAAGACCCTCTCCCAGAGGAATAGTGCTGGTCCCTGCTGTGGGAGTCCCTAAATTTTGGAATTTTGAAACTCAGTTGTGTGCCTGATATAAAAACACTTGGATACGGGCACAGTGAACAGAGAGTCCTGAGGAAAACCAGGGAGATAACTGATTGTACTTCTGTGGTGGCTCACTGAAGCGTGGGGGAGGGCACAGATTTTCAGATCCAGGGCTAGAGAGTGGGGCACTGCCGTATTCACTCCAGGCATCAGCAGGGAGCAAAACAGCACCACCTAGTGGAGTCCAGAGCTGCTTACCTCTTGCATTGGCGGCCCATTTCCACTAGGGCAAGCCCTCTTGAGAATGAACACAATAGGCACCTCCCACAGAAGACAAGTAAAAACAACTTGGTAACACCAAGTTTACTGATCATAGAGGGCAGCAAAGCTTCAGCTCTAGGGGAAAACAGTATATAGCATTCTTTGTATTTTTATTTTTTAGCCTTATTATTTTTTCAGTTTCAATTCTTTTTTCAATTCTTTTAAAATTTTATTTTCATGTATACTTTACATATTTTAATTTTTTGTTTCCTTTCATTATATTATATATCTATATTTCTTCTTTCTTTCTCTTCAGATCTAGTTTCTTTTAACAGGCAAACCAAAACATACCCAGGATCTAGTTTTTGTTTTTGTTTTTTGTTGTTTTTTCCTTTTTCTTTCTTCTTTTCTTTTCTGGACAAAATGAGAAATTAACCCCCAAAGAAACAGGAGGTAGTACTCACAGCCAGGGATTTGATCAGTACAGATAAAAGTTAGATGTCTGAAGTAGAATTTAAAACAATTATAAAGGTGCTGGCTGGGTTTGAAAAAAGCAATGAGGACACTAGAGAATCCCTTACTATAGAGCTAAAAGAGCTAAAATCTAGTCAGGTTAAAGTTAAAAATGCTTTTACTGAGATGCAGTCCCAAGATGAACAAATCAGTGATGTAGAAGATAAATTATGAAAAAATAATGAAGCTGAGAAGAACATGGAAAGAAAACTGTTAGATCATGAAGGTTGACTTAAGGAATTCAGTGATTCCATAAAGTGAAATAATATCCATTTTATAGGAGTCCCAGAAGAAGAAAGTGGGGGAAAAAGGACAGAAGATTTATTTGACTAAATTATAGCTGATAACTTCCCTAATCTATGGAAGGGAACAGGCATTCAAGTTCAAGAGGCTCAGAGAAATCCACTCAAAATCAACAGAAACAGGTCAAGTGCACAATAGGTATAGTGAAACTTACAAATTGCAAAGATGAGAAAATCTTGAAAGCAGCTCCAGACATGAGGTTTTTAACATACCAGACTAAACACATAAGGCTGGCAGCAGACCTGTTCACAGAGACCTGACAGGCCAGAAAGGACTGACATGGCATATTCAACATGCTGAATGGGAAAAGTATACAACCAAGGATACTTTATCCAGCAAGGCTGACATTCAGCATAGAAGGTGAAATAAAGAGTTTCCAAGACAAACAAAAGCTAAAAGGAATTTGTGAACACTAAACCATCCCAGCAAGAAATATTAAAGGGAACCTTTGAGTAGAAAGAGTACCCAAAAGTAACAAAGACCAGAAAGGAACAGATACAGTCTATAGGAGCAGCATCTTTGTAGGTAATAAAATGGCACTAATTGATATCTTTCAATAATTACTCTGAATGTAAATGGACTAGCTCAAAAGCTCAAATCAAAAGATGTAGGTTATCAGAATGGATTAAAAAACAAACAAGATCCATCAATATGTTGCTTACAAGAGATCCATTTTGGAACCAAGGAAACCTCCAAATTGAAAGTGAGGGGGTAGAGAATGATTTATCATGTTAATGGACATCAAAAGAGTAGCCATCCTTATATCAGAAAAACTAGATTTTATTTTATTTATTTTTTTGAAGATTTTTATATTTATTTTAGAGTATGAGTGGTGTGAATGGTGGGAGGGGCAGAGGGAGAGGGAAAAGGGGAGAGAGAGAATCTCAAGCAGACTCCCCGCTGAGCATGGAGCCTGATATGGGGCTTAATCCCAGGACCCTGAGATCACAACCTGAGCTGAAATAAGGAGTTGGACACTTAAGGAACTGAGCCATCTGGGCACCCCAGACAAACTAAATTTTCAACCAAAGATTGTTATATGAGATGAAGAAAGATGCCATATATAATAAGGGGTCTATGCAATAAGATATATACATTAAATTGAATTTCAATAAAAATTTTAAAAAAGACTCATTTTCAAACTCAAGATCATCTAGATTTTCTCCTGTTTTTTTTTTTTTTTCTATACATTTTGTAGTTTTAAGTTTTACATATAGGCCTAAGATCCATTTTGAGTTAATTTTTGTGAAAGGTATAAAGTTTTTGTCTAGGTATGTGTGATTTTATTGTTGGTTTTAAGACAATTTTTTGAAAAGACTACCTTTATTGATTTACCTTTGCTTCTTGTCAAAGACCAGTTCATTTTTATATGTTCAGGTCTATTTCTGGTCTTTCTGTTCTGTTCCATTGATCTATATATCTATTTTTTTTTTTTTTAAGATTTTCTTTATTTATTTGAGAGAGAGAGATCACAAGTAGGCAGAGAGGCAGGCAGAGAGAGAGGAAGGGAAGCAGGCTCCCTGCTGAGCAGAGAGCCCAACGTGGGACTCGATCCCAGGACCCTGAGATCATGACCTGAGCCGAAGGCAGCAGCTTAACCCACTGAGCCACCCAGGTGCCCTCTATATATCTATTTTTTTCACCAATATCATGCTGTTCAGATTACTGTAGTTTCATAGTAAGTCTTGAAACTGAGAGTGTGAGTCCTTCAAATTTGTTCTTCTTTAACATGTGTTGATTATTCTAGGTCTCTTGCTTTTACATATAAACTTTAGAACAGTTTGTATGTATCTATAGAATAGTTTTCTGAGATTTTTACTGAGATTATATTGCCTCTATAGATCATTTTGGGAAAAAATGCCATTCAATAAGATTGAGCTCCAATTTATAAGCATGGAATGTGTCTCCATTTATGTAGGTTTTTAAAATTTTTTCATAGTTTTGTAGTTTTCCACATATAGTTGTGTACATACTTTATTAGGTTTAAATCCAGGTACTTCATGTTTTATTCTTTATTCCTTTTTTTTTTTTTTTTTAAATTAAGAAATGAATCCCTCTTACCCACTGAAAAACTTAAAATACCTATGGATAAACCTAATCAAAGAGCTAAGAGATCTGTACTCTGAGAACTATAAAACACTGATAAAAGAACTTGAAGATGACACAAAGAAATGGAAAGATATTACATGCTCTGGGCTGGAACAAATATTGTTAAAGTGTCTATATTACTCAAAGCAGTCTACAGTATATCCTATCAGTATACCAATAGCATTTTTCAAAGAGTTAGAGCAAACATTCTTAAAATTTGTATGGAACCACAGAGGACCACAGATAGCCAAAGCAATCTTGAAAAAGAAAAGCAAAGCTGGAGACATCACAATTTCAGATTTCAAATTATATTACAAAGTTGTAGCAATCAAGACAGTATGGTACTGGCACAGAAATAAATTTCAAATGTCACTTGTTCATTACTGATATGTAGAAGGGCATTTGAGACTTATGTGTATTAACATTGTCTCCTGCAAACTTGCTCTTAGTTCTAGTAATTTTTTTTTTTGGTAATTCTTTCACATTTTCTACAGAGGCAATCATGTCATCTCTGAAAAAAGACAATTTTGTTTTTCCTTCCCAATTTTGTATATATTTAATTCCCTTTTTGTATTCTTGTCTTACTTAACCAGTTTGGTCTTCTAGTACAGTGTTGAAGAGAAATGATGAGAGGATACAATCTTTTCTTCTTCCTGTTCTTAAGGGGGGAAAGGTCCATTTTCTCACCATTAAATAAAATGCTGGCTGTAGGGTTTTTGTACCTGTTCTATAACAAGTGAAGAAATCCCCTTCAATTCCTACTTTAAGAGATTTTATCAATAATGGGTGTTAGATTTTTGCCAAATGGGTTTTCTGCATTAATTGATATAATTGTTTGGGTTTTTAAATTTTTTTTTTTTTTTTTTTTTTTTTTAGCTTGTTGAGGGAGTGGCTTTAACTGACAAGTTTTTGAATTTGGAATCAGCTTTGCATCCTGGAGTAAATCCTACCTGTTCACAATGTATAAGTCCTTCTTTACACTGTTGTAATTGATTTGCTAATATTTTGCTGAGAATTTTCACATCTTTGTTCATAAGAGATAGCAGTTTGTAGTTTTCCTTTCTTTCTTTCTTTTTTTTTTCTTTCTTTCTTTTTTTTTTTTGTGATTTTATCCATTCTTCTGATGGAGAGAGACACAGTGAGAGAGCAAACACAAGCAGGGGGAGTGGAGAGAGAGAAACAGGCTCCCCACCAAGCAGGGAGCCCGATGCAGGGCTCGATCCCAGGACCCTGGAATCATGACCCAAGCTGAAGGCAGATGCTTTAACAACTGAGCCACCCAGGCACCACAGTTTTCCTTTTTTCAATGTCTTTATTTGACTTTGGCATCAGGTAATGTTGATCTCATAGAATGAATTAGAAAATATTCCTTTTGCTTCTATTTTATGGAGGATTTTGTAGAGAATTGATGTTATCTTTCTCTTAAATGTTTGGCAGAATTCACCAATGAACCATCTAGGGGCATTGGGACTTTTTGGGGGGAAATTATTAATACTTGGTTCAACTTATTTAATCACTATACCCTATTCAGATTATTTATTCTACCATGTATGATTTTCAGTAGTTTGTTCTTTTGAAGAATTTGTCCATTTCATACCAGTTATCAAATCCATGGTCCTTTATAATCCTTTTACGTGTATTCCTTTATAATCCTTTCAATGTCCATAGAATGAGTAGTGATGCCCCCCTTTTATTTCTGATATTGATGATTTATGTCCTCTCCCTTTGCCTTTCTCTGTTTAGATTTTATTTTACTTTCATTTACTCGTTCTCTCATTCTCTTCTTTATGTAGATCTGAAATTGTGGTCTATATTATTTTCCTTTTTCTCTAAAGTACTCCTTTTTGCAGGACAGGCAGCTGGTGACAAATTTCACATTTTTCTTTGTCTGAGAAAGCTGTTATTTTTCCTTCACTTTTGAAGATCAATTTTGTTAGTTATTGAACTTGAGGTTGATTAACTTTTTCTGACACTTTAATTGTTTTGCTCCTATCTTCTTGATTCCATGGTTCCTGAGGAAATGTTTGCTGTAATACTGACCCTTTTTCCTCTATAGGTGGTAAATGTTTTTTTTTTTTCTTTTCTCCCTCTGGTTTCTTTCAGTGTTTTCTCTTTGTCTTTGGTTTTCTTCAATGTGATTATGATATACACAGATGTTGTTTTGGTATTTTACATGTTTACTGAACTTCCCTGATTTGTCACTGAATGTTTCAATGTTTGTTATTAAAAATTCTCAGTGACTTTTACTACAAGTATTTTTTATTCTCCTTTATCTCTATCTTGCCACTCTGGTATTCTAGTTATGAGTAAGTTAAACCATTTGAAATTGTTCCACAGGTTTTGAATATTCTTATTCTCTTTTGTCCATTCTCTTTTTTTTTTCTTTGCCTGTCAATTTGAAAACCTTCTATTGACCTATCTTTGAATTCAGTTTGTTCTGTCATATTCAGTAGACTGATGAGCTCATTAAAGACTTTTACTTTTTGTTACAGTGGTTTTGAGATATATAATTACCTTGATTTGTTCTTATAATTCTCATTTCTCTAATTATGTCACCCATCTAGACTTGCATGTTTTCTACTTTTTCCATTTGACCTCTTGATAGATTTATCATAGTTATTTTAAATTCAATTCCTGGTCATTTCAACATATGTGCCATATGTGAGTCTAGTTCTAAGGCCTATTTCTTTTCTTCAGACTGCTTTTTTCTTACCCTTATATATGCTTTATAATTTTTTAAAATCAAATGTGATGTATTGTGTAATATAAACTTAGTGTGAGACTTCATGGTAATCTGGCTAGGACTTAGGTATATTTAATGTTTGCTCTAATTGCAGGTCCTGGGTGTTTAAATTCTTTGAGTTTCCTTGTGTTTGTGAGAATTTTCATTTAACTGTTTTCTTTTTTTAAGGTTTTTATTTCTGTGGTGAGATTCCTTATGTATTAATATACTTAGGCTCACCTTTTCTGGTAAATCATTTAATATATTTATATTACCGTTTAAAGTCTTTTTCTGCATATTCCAAGA
This sequence comes from Enhydra lutris kenyoni, assembly GCF_002288905.1. Taxonomy (NCBI): domain Eukaryota; kingdom Metazoa; phylum Chordata; class Mammalia; order Carnivora; family Mustelidae; genus Enhydra; species Enhydra lutris. Next base: position 17,614,393 of record NW_019154121.1, read on the forward strand.
TATGGGTCATCTGTGATTCTGCTTCTATTGACAGTATTTTATATCGAGTTTAGGTCACATTGTCCTACTTTTTTCATGTCTCATAATTTTTAACGGTATGCCAGAAACTGTTTAAAGGCAAATGATAGAGATGAAAGTAACTACTACTTAACTCTAGACAAGGGAATCCTCTTTCTCTTTGAGGCTTCTAATTTAAGGGGCTAATTTCTTTGATCTGATCTATTACGAGCTGACTCTGGGCTGGGTTCCAGTTTTAATGAACTTCAATTTATTACTTATTATAACTGTTTTGAAAACATCTTCAGGACTTCCATTTCATCTAGGCTTGAGATATAAACCTCAGTAAGATTCTGGTTATTTCTGTTTTGCAGTTCACCTGTCAGCTCTGTTGGCTACTGAATAGCTCTATTCTGCTCTTTAATTTTGTTTATGGCTTTCTAAGCCTTGAGAGATTTCTCATCTCTCCCTGCCTTCTTACCTTACCTAGGTCTTTGATATGCTACCATATAGTTGATGATGGACTCTTGGGAAACAATTGGCAGATGTGTATAGATTTTCTGAGTCTGGGGCTCCTCAGAATTCATAAACACCATGCTGACTTATGTGTTACCAAAAAAAGTTCTAAAAAAAAGTTTTGCTCGTTTCTCCTTACACCAATAAAACTTCCTGTATATGGTAGATTTGCTCCTCAGCCTGCAGAATTCTACTTGAAAGGGATTATACCTTCCTAGATTTTAGCTCATTTATACTTTTAACATCATTATCTCTCTCATGGAACTAAAAAAAAAAATGAACTCACTGTTTTACTTTAACTTTATTCAGTGATTTTAAAAAATTATTTTGATGTGAGAAAAAGTCTCTTGATCTTTTATATCTTAACCAAAAATGGAAAACTCTTTTCTGTTTTTATTTTTTCTTATTTAATTGTAGACCTAAAAATTTGATAAAGACAGGCATTAGTTTTGTGCCTGGTGTTTGGGAATGAATCCTCTAAAACATTAAACAAATTTATGGTACTATTATTATTGTTACATTTTACATTTTTAAATTAAGAGATAATACTTTATTCATTATTTTGAAGAATGTAAGCAAATGAAACTGAGCTGGAAGCAAAAACCATTCTACTTACATTGTTGAATAACTTATCCCAGAAACACTGTTGACTATAAATAATGTAAATGAGTTGCACAGAAAATTGGGCATATTCAGAAAAGAAAAAATATACTTAATCACAATCAACTAACATCTAAATACCAAAATCCACAGGTAGGACTCGTTGCCACCAAGTAGTTAAAGACACAACCTTAGTGTTTATATAAAGTCTCTTTTATAAACATTTATAATATGAGATAAAAAAGATATAAGAGAAGTGTCCCATGACAGTACTATGGAAGTTTGAGGCAGGGATATTTTAAAGACATGTGATGAAGATCTGGTGTTTGAATTCTATAATTTTTATTTTTCCCAATTTTGTTTCCTGCCAAACTAGTATAACAGAAAATCTAGAGCCAAATAGAGAACACAGTTTCACTTTATTAATAACTGAACAAACACTATCCCAAATCAGAATTCTCTGGTGAACTGTACCAGAGACTTAAGGCTGGAAACTTCTAAGGCTCTCCTCTTGTTTTGTCATCCATGATTTATAAGGTGGAATGCCAAGAACAGAACTGACTTGACTTAGTGACATAGTCTGGTCTCTAAAAACAGAGGGAATGAATAAAACAGAAAGAATATTCAAGGTCCTAGAGGCTTACTGCCTAGATATGCTTACTGTGTGGAGGCAAGAAACAAAGAAAGTGTAACTTGCACTTTCTCTCTCTCTTTCTTAAGTCTTTAAGGTGCACGGTAACCCTGTAGTGGCCCAACAAGTGATTAGGTTCTACTCAACAATATTATCAGTATCCCTGGAGATATCTCTGGATATACCTTTGATAAATTTTATTGTTTTTTAGCATGGTTACTGTGGATCAAAATACTGAGGATAGTTTCTCAAGGGAAAGCAAATTAATACTGTATATCCTTGGATGACCAGATCTGAAGATAGTTTGTAAGGAGGTGGGGAAAACCCTATTGGTACAGGATTTTCTCTTAAGCTGCTATGAACTATGCCCAACTGATAAAATGAAAAGTCACAAGAGGCTCAATAAGATTGAGGATTCCTAATAAATTTTATCTTTTTTTTTGGATCTTAAAACTAGTTATTAATTATGAAGGATGTTTTGGAAATCATTCCAAAATAGCATTTTTGTTAATAGATTCATATAGATCTTTATCCAATGAATTATATGATCTGTATTTTAAGACTGAATGCTTGTTCTGGTTCCCTTATTGTCCTGTACATCTGATACTGTTCCTACAGCTGTGTTCTTGTTATGCCCTTATCGCCATGATATTTGATGGAGAAGAAACACAATCCCAAAAGAAGGTCCCATTTAGTTCTAATTCTTCAATTTGGGACCAAATATTCTCTTCTCTTACTTGTTCTCGTGTAGTGATTTCATATATCAAACTTACTTTTCTGAGAGGGCAAATGATGTGACCTTAGTGTCCTTGACTCGAGATAAATCAAGTATTAGTGATAATAAGAAACGTAATTATTGAGAAATTGTATACTTTAAGATTAAATGGTCTTATTTAAAAATTTATTTGGCCCTGGACTTTCTCTAATTCATCCTTTTGATTGACATTTAACTATTTAGTTTTTCATTTCCTTGCAGCTTTTCTAGAAGACTAACTTGAAAGTCTGGTTAAAAAATAAAAAAGATGAGGGAGGAGTCAAGATGGCAGAGAAGTAGTAGGCTGAGACTACTTCAGGTAGCAGGAGATCAGCTAGATAGCTTATCTAAAGATTGCAAACACCTACAAATCCAACAGGAGATCGAAGAGAAGAAGAACAGCAATTCTAGAAACAGAAAATCAACCACTTTCTGAAAGGTAGGACTGGCAGAAAAGTGAATCCAAAGCAATGGGTAGACCGCGGGGGGAGGGGCTGGCTCCCGGCAAGCGGCGGAGAAACGGAGCACAATATCAGGACTTTTAAAAGTCTGTTCCGCTGAGGGACATCGCTCCAGAGGCTAAACTGGGGTGAAGCCCATGTGGGGTCAGTGTGGCCTCAGGTCCCACAGGGTCACAGAAGGATCGGGGGTCTCTGAGTGTCGCAGAGCTTACAGGTATTAGAACGGGGAAGCCGGCTACAGAGACAGAGCGAGGAGTGAGCTCTCAGCTCAGGGTTACCTTGAACTGGTCACAGGCTCGGTCAGCTTGGAGCGTGGCTGGGGGCCAGGGTGATGGGAGTAATTGGGCACTGTTCTCTGAGGGTGCACTGAGGAGGGGGGCCCCGGGCTCTCGGCTCCTCCGGGCCGGAGACCGGGAGGCCGCCATCTTCATTCCCGTCCTCCAGAACTCTATGGAAAGCACTGAGGGAACAAAAGCTCCCGAAAACAAACCCGAGCGGATTACTCAGCCCGGCCCCTGGTAAGGGTGGTGCAACTACGCCTGGGGCAAAGACACTTGAGAATCACTACAACAGGCCTCTCCCCCAGAAGATCAACAAGAAATCCAGGCAGGACCAAGTTCACCTACCAAGGAGTGCAGTTTCAATACCAAGGAGAGCAGCGGAATTCCAGAGGAGGAGAAAGCAAAGCACGGAACTCATGGCTTTCTCTCCATGATTCTTTAGCCTTGCAGTTAATTTAATTTTTTTTTCTTTTTCAATTGTTTTTTCTCTTCTTCTGCCAAAAATTTTTTTAACTTTTACCCTTTTCTTTTTTAACGTTTTTTAACTAGTTTATCTAATATATATATATATATATATTTTTTTTTTTTTT
>NW_019154121.1:17618322-17707811 GCF_002288905.1 Enhydra lutris kenyoni
TTTTATATTCTTTATTTGTTTTCTTTTTTCATTTTTTTTTTTCTTTCTGAACCTCTTTTAATCCCCTTTCTCCATGCTCATGATTTGGGATCTCTTCTGATTTGGTTAAAGCATATTTTCCTGGGGTTGTTGCCACCCTTTTAGTATTTTACTGGCTCCTTCATATACTCTTATCTGGACAAAATGACAAGGAGGAAAAATTCGCCACAAAAAAAAGAACAAGAGGCAGTACCAAAGGCTAGGAACCTAATCAATACAGACATTGGTAATATGTCAGATCTAGAGTTCAGAATGACGATTCTCAAGGTTCTAGCTGGGCTCGAAAAAGGCATGGAAGATATTAGAGAAACCCTCTCGGGAGATATAAAAACCCTTTCTGGAGAAATAAAAGAACTAAAATCTAACCAAGTGGAAATAAAAAAAGCTATTAATGAGGTGCAATAAAAAATGGAGGCTCTCACTCCTAGGATAAATGAGGCAGAAGATAGAATTAGCAATATAGAAGACCAAATGACAGAGAATAAAGAAGTTGAGCGAAAGAGGGACAAACAGCTACTGGACCACGAGGGGAGAATTTGAGAGACAAGTGAAACCATAAGACAAAACAACATTAGAATAATTGGGATTCCAGAAGAAGAAGAAAGAGAGAGGGGAGCAGAAGGTATATTGGAGAGAATTATTGGAGAGAATTTCCCCAATATGGCAAAGGGAACAAGCATCAAAATCCAGGAGGTGCAGAGAACCCCCCTCAAAATCAATAAGAATAGGTCCACACCCCGTCACCTAATAGTAAAATTTACAAGTCTTAGTGACAAAGAGAAGATCCTGAAAGCAGCCCGGGAAAAGAAGTCTGTAACATACAATGGTAAAAATATTAGATTGGCAGCAGACTTATCCACAGAGACCTGGCAGGCCAGAAAGAGCTGGCATGATATATTCAGAGCACTAAACGAGAAAAACATGCAGCCAAGAATACTATATCCAGCTAGACTATCATTGAAAATAGAAGGAGAGATAAAAAGCTTCCAGGACAAACAAAAACTGAAAGAATTTGCAAACACCAAACCAGCTCTACAAGAAATATTGAGAGGGGTCCTCTAAGCAAAGAGAGACCCTAAAACTAGTAGATCCGAAAGGAACAGAGACAATATACAGTAACAGTTACCTTACAGGCAATACAGTGGCACTAAATTCATATCTCTCAATAGTTATCCTGAATGTTAATGGGCTAAATGCCCCAATCAAAAGACACAGGGTATCAGAATGGATAAAAAAACAAAACCCATCTATATGTTGCCTACAAGAAACTCATCTTAAACCCGAAGACACCTCCAGATTTAAAGTGAGGGGGTGGAAAAGAATTTACCATGCTAATGGACATCAGAAAAAAGCAGGAGTGGCAATCCTTATATCAGATCAATTAGATTTTAAGCCAAAGACTATAATAAGAGATGAGGAAGGACACTATATCATACTCAAAGGAACTGTCCAACAAGAAGATCTAACAATTTTAAATATCTATGCCCCTAACATGGGAGCAGCCAACTATATAAACCAATTAATAACAAAATCAAAGAAACACATCGACAATAATACAATAATCGTAGGGGACTTTAACACTCCCCTCACTGAAATGGACAGATCATCCAAGCAAAAGATCAACAAGGAAATCAAGGCCTTAAATGACACACTGGACCAGATGGACATCACAGATATATTCAGAACATTTCATCCCAAAGCAACAGAATACACATTCTTCTCTAGTGCACATGGAACATTCTCCAGAATAGATCATATTCTCGGTCCTAAATCAGGTCTCAACCGTTATCAAAAGATTGGAATCATTCCCTGCATATTTTCAGACCACAATGCTCTGAAGCTAGAACTCAATCACAAGAGGAAATTTGGAAAGAACCCAAATACATGGAGACTAAACAGCATCCTTCTAAAGAATGAATGGGTCAACCAGGAAATTAAAGAAGAGTTGAAAAAATTCATGGAAACAAATGATAATGAAAACACAACGGTTCAAAATCTGTGGGACACAACAAAGGCAGTCCTGAGAGGAAAATATATAGCGGTACAAGCCTTTCTCAAGAAACAAGAAAGGTCTCAGGTACACAACCTAACCCTACACCTAAAGGAGCTGGAGAAAGAACAAGAAAGAAACCCTAAACCCAGCAGGAGAAGAGAAATCATAAAGATCAGAGCAGAAATCAATGAAATAGAAACCAAAAAAACAATAGAACAAATCAATGAAACTAGGAGCTGGTTCTTTGAAAGAATTAATAAGATCGATAAACCCCTGGCCAGACTTATCAAAAAGAAAAGAGAAAGGACCCAAATAAATAAAATCATGAATGAAAGAGGAGAGATCACAACTAACACCAAAGAAATACAGACAATTATAAGAACATACTATGAGCAACTCTACGCCAACAAATTTGACAATCTGGAAGAAATGGATGCATTCCTAGAGACATATAAACTACCACAACTGAACCAGGAAGAAATAGAAAGCCTGAACAGACCCATAACCAGTAAGGAGATTGAAACAGTCATCAAAAATCTCCAAACAAACAAAAGCCCAGGGCCAGACGGCTTCCCGGGGGAATTCTACCAAACATTTAAAGAAGAACTAATTCCTATTCTCCTGAAACTGTTCCAAAAAATAGAAATGGAAGGAAAACTTCCAAACTCATTTTATGAGGCCAGCATCACCTTGGTCCTAAAACCAGACAAAGATCCCATCAAAAAAGAGAACTACAGAATAATATCCTTGATGAACACAGATGCAAAAATTCTCACCAAAATACTAGCCAATAGGATTCAACAGTACATTAAAAGGATTATTCACCACCACCAAGTGGAATTTATTCCAGGGCTTCAAGGTTGGTTCAACATCTGCTAATCAATCAATGTGATACAATACATCAATAAAAGAAAGAACAAGAACCATATGATACCCTCCATAGATGCTGAAAAAGCATTTGACAAAGTACAGCATCCCTTCCTGTTCAAAACTCTTCAAAGTGTAGGGATAGAGGGCACATACCTCAATATTATCAAAGCCATGTATGAAAAACCCACCACAAATATCATTCTCAATGGAGAAAAACTGAAACCTTTTTCCTAAGGTCAGGAACACGGCAGGGATGTCCATTATCACCACTGCTATTCAACATAGTACTAGAAGTCCTAGCCTCAGCAATCAGACAATAAAAGGAAATTAAAAGCATCCAAATTGGCAAAGAAGAAGTCAAACTATCACTCTTCTCAGATGATATGATACTATATGTGGAAAACCCACAAGACTCCATTCCAAAACTGCTAGAACTTGTACAGGAATTCAGTAAAGTGTCAGGATATAAAATCAATGCACAGAAATCAGTTGCATTTCTCTACACCAACAACAAGACAGAAGAAAGAGAAATTAAGGAGCCCATTCCATTTACAATTGCACCCAAAACTATAAGATACCTAGGAATAAACCTAACCAAAGAGGCTAAGAATCTGTACACAGAAAAGTATAAAGTACTCCTGAAAGAAATTGAGGAAGACACCAAGAAATGGAAAAATGTTCCATGCTCCTGGACTGGAAGAATAAATATTGTGAAAATGTCTATGCTACTTAAAGCAATCTACAGATTTAATGCAATTCATATGAAAGTACCGTCCATTTTCTTCAAGGAAATGGAACAAATAATCCTAAAACTTATATGGAACCAATAAGGACCTCGAATAGCCAAAGGAATAATGAAAAAGAAAGCCAAAGTTGGTGGCATCACAATTCCGGACTCCAAGCTCTATTACAAAGCTGTCATCATCAAGACAGCATGGTACTGGCAGAAAAACAGACACATAGATCAATGGAACAGAATAGAGAGCCCAGAAATAGACCCTCAACTCTATCGTCAACTAATCTTCAACAAAGCAGGAAAGAATGTCCAATGGAAAAAAGACAGCCTCTTCAATAAATGTGTTGGGAAAATTGGACAGCCACATGCAGAAAAATGAAATTGGACCATTTCCTTACACCACATATGAAAATAGACTCAAAATGGATGAAGGATCTCAATGTGAGAAAGGAATCCATCAAAATCCTTGAGGAGAACACAGGCAGCAACCTCTTCGACCCCAGCCACAGCAACATCTTCCTAGGAACATCGCCAAAGGCAAGGGAAGCAAGGGCAAAAATGAACTATTGGGATTTCATCAAGATCAAAAGCTTTTGCACAGCAAAGGAAACAGTTAACAAAACCAAAAGACAACCGATATAATGGGAGAAGATATTTGCAAATGACATATCAGATAAAGGGCTAGTGTCCAAAATCTATAAAGAACTTAGCAAACTCAACACCCAAAGAACAAATAATCCAATCAAGAAATGGGCAGAGGACATGAACAGACATTTCTGCAAAGAAGACATCCAGATGGCCAACAGACACATGAAAAAGTGCTCCATATCACTTGGCATCAGGGAAATACAAATCAAAACCACAATGAGAGATCACCTCACACCAGTCAGAATGGCTAAAATTAACAAGTCAGGAAATGACAGATGCTGGCGAGGATGCGGAGAAAGGGGAACCCTCCTACACTGTTGGTGGGAATGCAAGCTGGTGCCACCACTCTGGAAAACAGCATGGAGATTCCTCAAAATGTTGAAAATAGAACTACCCTATGACCCAGCAATTGCACTACTGGGTATTTACCCTAAAGATACAAACATAGTGATCCAAAGGGGCACGTGCACCCAAATGTTTATAGCAGCAATGTTTACAACAGCCAAACTATGGAAAGAACCTAGATGTCCACCAACAGATGAATGGATAAAGAAGATGTGGTATATATACACAATGGAATACTATGCAGCCATCAAAAGAAATGAAATCTTGCCATTTGCAATGACGTGGATGGAACTAGAGGGTATCCTGCTTAGCGAAATAAGTCAATCGGAGAAAGACAACTATCATATGATCTCCCTGATATGAGGGAGAGGAGATGCAACATGGGGGGTTAAGGGGGTAGGAGAAGAGTAAATGAAACAAGATGGGATTGGGAGGGAGAGAAACCATAGGTGACTCTTAATCTCACAAAACAAACTGAGGGTTGATGTGGGGAGGGGTTTGGGTGGGGGGGGTGGGGTTATGGACATTGGGGAGGGTATGTGCTATGGTGAGTGCTGTGAAGTGTGTAAACCTGGCGATTCACAGACCTGTACCCCTGGGGATAAAAATATATGTTTATAAAAAATAAAATTAAATTAAAAAAATAAAAAATGTAGCCATTAATGGTTAAACTTATAGTTAATAACGACAGGTAAATGAAGCAAGGATTAATATAATCTGGTTTGGGACATAATCTGACCTCTTTTTCCCCAAGAGTAGAATTTAAAGTTTTATATTATTCTTACATAAGTTCATAGAAGGATTATATTCTGACTGGTTCACTCTACATATAAGAAATACAGAGGTGAAATGACTTTTCACCTTGAATACAGAGGTGTATCACTTTTCACTTTGAATACAGAGGTGAAATGGCTTTTTCAGGATTACATGGCTATAGATAGAAAGCCATCAGAATTGTTTTTCAAGCCTCAGTACACTGCTATTTGTTTCATGCAACATGGAGTTGATCCTCCATACATGCTTGCTATTAGAAATGCTGAGGACAGTTTTTAATGAATCATTTATATTAATGGACAACAGAATTACCGAATAGAAGACTTGGAGCCTATACTCATTAGAATACTTGGAGTATATACTCAGGAGGCTAAATATATTTTAGGATGTTCACCCTTAAACAGAAGAAATGAAGAACTTTTCACACTCCCACTTCTCTGCCCAGACTGTGGTTTGTAACACAGCATGTCATGATTTACAAGCTAGTGCTTAAATCCACTGCCTAAATTGAAGAAACTTGAACAAATACTCTGTTAAAGTGAACAGAAACATAGCACAGCTAAAATGCCCCTAAAGAATACTGTCAATATTTACATATAAAATATGTTATGGCAAACACACATCTGGGCTGAAATGGGGGACTAATCAACTTTGAAAAACCCTGTTCAATAATTAATATACTAACAAATGTGAGACCATATTGATATCAAGGAAAATGATTGATTGTTTTTAACTATGATTTATTCCTTATACCTGTAAATACCCTATTTCATATTAATTTTTATGTTTCTAGGTAAAATATTATACACAATGAAAAGAGGACTGGTATTAACTTCTTTTATCCACATGGATTCTTTATTATATGGCAAACTATGAAAGTAGTAGCAACAATAATTATATTAAAAACTAATTGTATAGTTGATATTTGATAACATAAAATAAATATAACTAATTTTGATCAAGTGACTGTCATATTTAAAATTATTTTCTCATGATTTCTCTTTGATTCTACAGTGTGAGTACCATTATCTTTATTGTAGGTGATCACACAAATTCAGGAAGAGTAAGTTATTTGCTCAAGGTTAAAAAAAAAAAACAAAAAACCCCAAACTTTTATGTAAGGGAGAGAGCTGTGTTTTGAAACAAGTTTGTGTGACTGGCTCCAAAAGAAATATTCTTTAATATGCTACTATATTTTAACTTCACAATAATCTCAAGTGGTAACTACCTATGAGAGAGTGCAGGGGGGAGAGAGGAGAAGAAGAGCAGTAGAGAGCGAGGGGGAGAGAAAGGGAGAGGGAGGGAGAAATGGGGAAAGAGAGAGAGATTTTCAAAGAATTGGTTTACATAGTTGTAGAAGATGGTCTGAAATCTGTAGGGCAAGCCAACAAGATGAAGTTTCAAGTGAGAGTTGATATTACAGTCTTGAGTTAAAGCTTGAAATTCGGTGGCTTTATATGCTCCAATGGGACCATAATTCCATCTTTCTCAGGAAACTTCAATCTTTGCTTTTAAGGACTTTACCTGATTGGAAAAGGCCCACCCACATTATGGATCTACTGTACTTAAAGTTAACTCTTAGTGTTAACCACAGAAAAAGTACCTTTATAGAAATATCTAGGCTTGTGTTTGACCAAACAGCTGGTCATTATATCCTGGTCTAGTTGACACATAAAAATAATCATTGCAGTATGAGAATCTCAAATATCTGAGTAGGAAGCTATGGTAGGCACCCTCTAAGGTGCTTTTCATTGATTCCTGCCTCCTGTTATTCATGACTTCATGTAATGCTCTTCCTCTGAGTGTGGGTGGGACCCAGTGGCTCACTTCTAACAAATAGAATATTGTAAAAATGATGGTTTGCCATCTGACACATTAGTTTACAAAAAGACTATGGTTTCTATTTTGGGTGTCTTCTCTTCTTTATTTGTATGTTAATTCTAAGGAAGCCAGCTTCTATTTTTGTAAGCTGTCTAATGGAGAGGCTTTTGTGGCTGAAATTGATATCTCTAGTCAACAGCCATCAAGGACTTTCTACTTACCAATATAAATGAGCTTGGGAGCTTGCCCTCCTTTAGTCAGGTCTTGGGGTGATTGCAGCCATAGTGAACAAATTTACTATAGCCTTATGAGAAACCCTTAGTCAGAGGCAAGCATTTAAGCCACATCAGGATCCCTGAACCAAAGAAGCAATTAGATAATCAGTGTTTATTGTTTCAAGCTGCAAATTTTGGGATAATTTGTTATATAGCTGCAGATGACTAATACAAGAGCCAGCCTTGTCTTGCCTGTAAATTAGAGAAATGTCAGACAGGAAGTCCTACTTCCTTCCACTTCTTTTTTTGTTAGTCACCATACAGTATATCATTAGTTTTTTTTTTTTTTTTAAGATTTTATTTACTTGTCAGAGAGAGAAAGAAAGAGTGAGCCAGCACAACCAGGTGGAGCAGCAGGCTAGGTGAGAAGCAGGCCCCCCACTGAGCTGGTAGCCCTTTGTGGAACTCCCTCCCAGGACCCTGGGATCATGACCTGAGCCAAAGGCAACCGCTTAACTGACTGAGCCACCCAGGTGTCCCAGTATATCATTAGTTTTTGATGTAGTGTTCCAAGATTCATTGTTTGTGTATAACACCCAGTGGTTCATGCAATATGTGCCCTCCTTAATACCCATCACCGGGCTAACCCACCCTTCCATCTCCCTTCTCCTCCAAAACTTTCAGTTTGATTCTGGGAGTCCATAGTCTCCCACTCCAATTCCCCCACCCCTTCATTCTTCCCTTCCTTTTCCTAATGTGCTATCCTTTATGCTTCACAAGTAAGTGAAGCCATATGATAATTGATTTTCTCTGCTTGACTTATGCCACTCAGCATAATCTCCTCCAGTCTGATCCATGTTGATGCAAAAGCTGGGTGTTCATCCTTTCTGATGGCTGAGGAATATTCCATTGTATATATGGACCACATCTTCTTTATCCATCTGTCTGTTGAAGGGCATCTCTGCTCTTTCCACAGTTTGGCTATTGTGGACATTGCTACTATGAAATTGGGGTGCTTATGGAAGGCAAATGGCTAACAGACATGTGAAAAAGTGTCCATCATCATCAGCCCTCAGGGAAATCCAAATCAAAACCACATTGAGATACCACCTTACACCAGTTAGAATGTCAAAAATTGACAAGGCAAGAAACAACAAATGTTGGAGAAGATGAGAAAGGGGAATCCTCTTATACTGTTGGTGGGAATGCAAGTTGGTACACCCACTCTGGAAAATAATATGGAGGTTCCTCAAAAGATTGACAATAGAGCTACCCTATGACCCAGCAATTGCACTATTGGATATTTGTCCCAAAGATACAGATATAGTGAAAAGAAGGGCCATATGCTTCCATTGCATTTTTAGTGGGCATCTGTTGCTAGAGGTAGAAATGCCATTGAGAGAAAGAGAATAAAGAACATCTTGCCTTGTAGGGTTTTAACTAGGAATTGCTAAGACAATATACTTGGTAGGTACTCAATGAGTACTTTTTAAAGAATAAAAACAAGAACCACCAGAATTAGTAAGAAACTACCTAAGATTTGCTAGTAAATAAACTTTCCAAATATCTGCTCATGCTTATTTCTGTTCATTTTCTGTTCCAGTTAAAGTAATCTGAGTGATCCAAAATATAATCAAAAATCAAAATCATCTCCTTATTAAAATTCAGCTTTTCTCTATATACTTAGAAAATGCTTTCATGCATGCCATAAATTAATTGGAGGATATTCAGTCAGATTACTTTTCACAACCAAATGATTTTCTCAGGAGGTGAACATACCATTTGAGACTCTACTCTTTTCTCAGGTATACTTAGAGCCCACTTATATGAGAAAAGTTTATGAGAAAAAAATATACATCATTCTTGGGTCTGCTTTTGACAATCAGATGGTGTGATTAGAATGCACAGTACTGTAGCAGCAGATTTCAGCAATGGCCCCCAGATGGAGCTACCAGATTTAAAAAATCAAATTGAACTTGGGATACCCTATTTTAATTTCATTTGTGTGATAGTATGCACAGTTTTTAAATGATCAGACTTCTAGATTATCTCTGGGTTCCTTACAACAGGACATACCAGCCTTTAAACATTGCTATGATAAAATCTGCAGTAATAAATGGCCTCAGAGTTTTTGAGGAGACTCAGAATTCCTTCAAATACCACTTTCTTTCTTTTGGGGATGGGGGAATGGTCCACTGACGGCAATAATTCCAGAAGCCTATGACTTTTTTTTTTTTTTTTTTTAAGCCTGACTTTTAACATTATCCCAGATGTGAGCTCACTAAAATTTGATGCTGTGATACACCAGCATATAAAGGTTATTGTGAGATGTATCCCAATTATGTTTGTCCCTTACCATGGTTAAATATTAACAATTGCATATGATTTCTCTTAAAGTAAGTGATTTAGAAAAGTTGTATAGTTGTGCTATTAATATATAACATGCTCATCAATACATTAACTCATTTATTTGACAAATATTTGAGTATGTACAATGTATTGGACATTGTTCTGGTGGTGGAAATATAGTGGTAAACAAGATAAACAAGATTTTTGATATTCATTGAGTTTACTTTCTAGAAGAATCTAACACCAAACAACGGAATGAATAAAATAACTTCAGTTATTTATATGGTACTAGGTTCTAGTTACTGCTATCATAAATGACCACAAACCCTTGGCTCAAAATTCTATTCTTTGGGCTTGGTGGTTTGTCCTCTGGTCTTGTCACTTTGCCCTCTAAGTAATGCTTCTTTCTCATGAAGGATAGCAAGTGTTTGGCGTTGAATACTTTTATCAACCTCTTTCATGCCTGTAGAATTTTGGGAGTCTGACAATCACCTTTTATTTCATCTCTCTTTGTCCCTTTCAATCCAAGCTGGCAGTATTTCTGCTGTGTAACATTCTCAAATACTGTGAGTCTCTCATGTATGTCTCAGGAATTCACTCAATTAGAAAAGAGTCTCTTCCATAAATATTTTCTGGAGAGTCAAATACTTTTTCCTACCTTAAAATTAGAAGGCTAAGGAGATCCATGACTCACAAGCCTAATCTCTTCAAAAAGCCTTTGCGTGTTTGAATATTCTCACCTTCCATCTCTCCAAGGCACTAGCAAAATGTTGTCCAGCCACACCCTTGATTTCCTCCTAGAGCATGTTTCTCTGACAGTGAATCTACTAATTTGGGTATTTTTTGCAATCTGGATAGGCTGAGAATTTTCCAAATCATTAGGCATTTGTTCCTTTTTGCTCAACACTAATTCTTTCAATTTATATCTTGCATTTCACAGTTTACTGTAGGCAGCAAGAGGAAACCAGGCCGTAACTCTTGGTTTCACCTTTGACACTTTGCTTAGAAGTCTCATCAGCTAAATAACCAAGTTAATTCCTTGTAAGTTAAGCTTCCCACATAACTGTAAAACACAATTTTGCTGAATTTTCTGCCATTTTATAACAAGGATTCCCTTCCAATAATGTGTTCTTAATTTTCTTCTGAGTCCTTACCAGTAGTTTCTTTTTTTTTTTTTTTAAAGATTTTATTTATTTATTTAGAGAGAGCAAGAGATAGCAAGTGAGAGAGTGCACAAGAGGGAGGAGAGGGAGAAGCAGGGTTTCCCATGTGGGGCTCAATCCCAGGACCCTGAGATCATGACCTGAGCCAAAGTCAGCCACTTAACCTAAGACTGAGCCACCCAAGTGTCCCTAGTAGCTTCTTTAATGCACATATTTCTAACAACAATCCATTTATGACTCCTTAGGTGTTTTCTAAGCCTATATAAGGCTTTTTTTTTTTTTCCGTCCTCTTTATTTCTTTCTGAGCCCTTTCTATTGGTCTTCCCCCCCACATGTTTTTATTTAAATTCCAGTTAGTTAATATACAGTGTAATATTACTTTCAGGTGTAGAATTCAGTGATTCATCACTTACCCACAACACCCAGTGCTCTGCAGAACAAGTGCCCTCCTCAATACCCATCACCTATTTCACCCATTCCCCCATCCATCTTCTCTCCAGCAACCCTCTTTGATACCTAGAGTTAAGAGTATGGTTTGCCTCTCTCTTTCCCCTCTATATTCATTTGTTTTTTTTCTTAAATTCCACATATGAGTGAAATCATGTGGTGTTTTTCTTTCTTTGACTGACTTATTTTGCTTAGCATAATGTACTCTAACTCCATCCACTTCATTGCAAATGGCAAGATTTCATTCTTATATATTTCATTCATATATATATATATATATATATATAAAACCTCTTCTTCTAGGATTCATTGTTTATGTGCAACACCCAGTGCCTTTTCTGCCTCTCTTGTAAGGACCTGTGTGATTGCATTGGGCCCATCCAGATTTTTTTTTTAAGATTTTATTTATTTATTTGACAGAGAGCAAGCGAGCGGGCATGAGTGCAGGAACACAAGCAGGGGGAGTGGGAGAGGAGAAGCAGGGTTCCCACTGAGAAGGGAGCTTGATGTGGGGCTCGATTCCAGGACCCTGGGATCATGACCTATGCCAAAGGCAGATGTCTAATGACTGAGCCACCTAGGCACCCCAGGCCCACCCAGATTATCCAGGAATAATCTTCACATCTCAAAATGCTTCATAGTATCTTCAAAGTCTCTTTTGCCTTAAAGGGTAACATGTTCACAGGTGATGAGATTAAGGCATGGATATCTTGGTGGTACCATATTTCAGTCTATCATAGATACATTATGTGAAAACAATGAAACTTAGTGCACTGATAGACAGTTACTTTAAATTAGGTGGTCAGAGAAAACTTCTCTGAGGAGACTGTTTAAAGCTGAGACTTGAATTGTACGAGGAACCCTACCATGCTGAAAACTGAGGGTGGAGTATTGTGACAAACAGAACAGCAAGTGGAATGCCCTAAGGTGGTAATGTGTTATATTTGAGGAATAAAAAAAGCTAGTGAGCCTGAAGCAAAGAGGGAGACTTGTTTGAAATTAAGTCATATAGGACCTGATTAGTCAAAGAAAGAATTTCAGGCTTTATTCTAATTTCAACAAGAAAACCTCACTAGATAGTTTTAAGTTAGGAAATGCCATGATTTGATATATACTTTATAAGATCATTCTTTTGATTTTGTGGAGAATGAATAATAAAGGGACAAGAGAGCAGAGAGATAAGATATAGAGGCTATAGTAGTAAGGGCAGTTGTGGAGGTAAGAAATTATGGGGGCTTTAAATCTAGTAGAGGTGTACAGATTTGAGATTCATTTTGGAGGCAGCATTAACAGGACTTGCTGATAGTGAGTGGAGGGAGTGAGAAAAAATACAGGGCTTAAGGATGACTTCTGGGTTTGAATCTTGAGTAACCGAATGCTTTGTAATGAAAACGAAAACAGTAAGGGCAGAAGCAGTTTGGAGTGTCAAAAATCTAGAGGTAAGTGTGTTATTATTATTAGATGTTCAAGTGGAGATGCCACTTTCTTGGGATGGATATTTGACATAGAAGGTAACCTCAACAAGAGTTTAGGGGTAGAGATTTAAGTCAGATCTGGACACTCTCTGCTGTGTTTCTGTTTCCGTTAGTCTTTTTTTTTTTTTTTTTTTTAAAGATTTTGTTTATTTATTTGTCAGAGAGAGAGAGAGAGAGCAAGCACAGGCAAACAGAGTGGCAGGCAGAGGCAGAGGGAGAAGCAGGCTTCCTGCCGAGCAAGGAGCCCGATGCGGGACTCGATCCCAGGACGCTGGGATCATGACCTGAGCCGAAGGCAGCTGCTTAACCAACTGAGCCACCCAGGCGTCCCTCTGTTTCCATTAGTCTTTACCGTGGTTCATAAGGCTCCCATAGTCTAGTCCCCTATTAACTGATTTCACTTTGTGTCATTCCTTTTAACCCACTTGTTCTAGCCATAGTGGTTTCCCCTCTCAATTCATTTAGGTTTCTGCTCAAATGTTACTGCCTCAGAGGCCCCTTCTTTGGTCAGTTTGCTAAAGTAGCACCTTTCTCCAGTTGTTCCTTATCTTTTAACTTTGATTTGTTTTTCTTCATTGTATTTATCCCCAGTATATATGCTAGTATATTTATGTATGCATTTATTGACCTGTCTCCATTCCAGTATATAAAATCCATTAGAGTAAGATTTGTTTATTTTGTCCACTGCTATAGATTTAATGCCTGGAATAGTGCTTGACACAAGCACTATTTAGTGCTTTTGTTATTTGTTGGGATTAATGAATGTTACAAGACTGAATTTGGAGGAATGATTGACCATAAAGCATATGGTTGAGGAAGAATTTGGTCTGAGGTGATTTACTGATGTTACCACCAAGACAAATACTAGAAAAGGAACATATTTTGGGGCAAGATGATAAATTCCCTTCTAGACATAGGCTTAAGATATCTTCAGATATCCAGAAGCAGGGAAATTAATGATTCTGAAGCTCAGGGTAGGAGTTCATGGAGGAAATAAAGATTAGAACGTGCGATTTGGTTAATAGTTGCTCCCATGGAAATGGTTGACACAAAATGAATGATAAAAATATGCTAGTTGAATAAGTGCTCAAGAAATAAAACTTTCAAACAGTATGGGGTTTCTTCAAAAACTGAAAAGAAAACTACCATATGATCCAGCAATCCTACTTCTGGGTGAATATAGCCAAAGGAAATGAAATCAGGATCTTGAAGAGATATCTGCATACCCATGTTCATTGAAGCACAGTAGCTAAGACATGGAAACAAACCAAGTATCATTGATGGATGAATGGATAAAGAACATATGATTGGTTAAATATATATTATATATATTCAGCTACTGAAAAAGGGAGTAGATCTTTAATGTTGCAAAGATATACACAAAAATGGTAATATGTGAAGTGATGGAGGTGTTAACTGATCTAGTGTGGTAATCATTTCACAGTATATCCATCTGTCACCATATATCCACTTGACAGATGGATATACTGTTACCTGAGAGGTGGATATATCATCATATATATAATATAATATAATATAATATAGTATAATATAATATAATATATCATATATATTGTGAAACGTCATCATGTTTTACACCTTAAACTTAAAAAATGTTATATGTGAATTATATCTCAGTAAAGCTGGAAATAAATAAAATAGTCTCATAAAACTCTTACATATTATTTAAAAATGAAATATCAACTATTGTTTTTCATATCTTCTTTCTTAATAAAAATCATGGGAGAAATTAATATATTTCATTTAATCTCCTTAACATAGGCACAGAATGTTTACAACTATATCTGTTTCACAGGCAAAGGAAATGAGACTTAGCAAGGCATTCTTTAAATTCTGCTTTTCAATCAGGAAGTGAGGTTTTTGTGTGAATTAGAAATATCTATTTTGACATGGTATGTTTGTGAAGCTACTTCTTCTTACTGTCCCCATTCTTGATACTGACCTTTTACTAAAACTTTAGTCAAGTTTGATATATGTTGGCTATTTTCTTTCTGGTAGTAAATATAGTAGAAATGGTATGGATATGAAAAAGAACAAGTCTTTAATCTCAATGAGTTCATGGACTAGGGGAAGAAATGTGATGACTCATGTTAGCAATATGAAACTATCATCATAATAAATTCTGTTGCATCCTATAATAGAAATGTGTACAAGATGTTAGTGGAGTGTAAAGGTGGGACATCTAATACATTCTATAGGGATGGGGAAAGTTTGGGAAGGGTTCTTACAAGATGTTCGACATTATCTGAGTCTTGGTGATGAATAAATTTTGTTAGGTAAAGAAGAAGGAAGGATATTCTATATAGAAGCATAAATAAAATAATGGAGGTCTAAAAGTGGGTGGTATGGATAAGCATCTCCAAGAAATTCAGTTCCTTTATTTGAATTTTACATAAATTCAACATTGTTTTTCTTCTTCTAAAGTGTTCCAAACAAAGGCACTAAAATATTTGGTCCATATTATTATCCAAAGTAGAACATGAATTGTGGATAAGAGAAATGCAAGGCCAGTTGTAGTTGTGGAGATAGTGCTGAGTTTGAGAGCAAAACGGACTTGAAGTTTCGCTTGGAGAACAGGATAAAGAGATGGGAACAAGTCTGGTGTACTGGTTCATAAATGAGGTTCTGATGTGGTGCCTTGCATGAGTGCCTGGCACAGGGTTGAGGGGCTGTTTAAAATTCCATGGACTAGGCAGAGAGTAAGCTAGTTTTGTACCTTATCTCAAATTATCTTCCCAGGCTTGCATAGAACTTCATTTTATTATAAGTAAAATCAGACTAAGGAAGAATACTTTTTGTTCCTGTTCTTAAACTCTTCAAAAGAAAGCAAGGAAATGATTTAGAAATCAAAAGTAGGACAGCAAGCCTGACATCAATTAATGTATGATGTGTTAAGGAATTCTCCTGGTAGATATACACCAAGATGTTTCAAAGAATAATCTTGGATAATAAGATCCAGTAATGACAGGAACATACGTCTTCCCAGATGCAAAAGATATTAAGCAGGGATTGGGAGAGAATAAGTAGCATGTTTCAGTTCTTTCTCTCTCCTTAGGAATTATCAAGGGGATATACTGCTAAATTTCATATAGTTGAGCAACTTGAGTTTTGAAGGAAGAAGGAATAAAGCATTAATTAATTCAGTTCCAACTACATGCTAGTCATATAGCATATGAGCTAATCATATAGACATGCTAGTCACATAGCATATATATAGACAATTGCATACATGGTGGAAAGTGTCCTGTTCATTCCATGGAACTAGTTATGTCAGATCCAGAAAACTTGTGTGCCACGTCTAGAGTGCAAAGCTGGCAAACAGATGTGAGTCTGCCTAGCTCTGTAAAACACATTCTTCCTACCATACTTCATTGTCCACTGGAGTTGTAAATCTTAATGTAAAGAAATTCAGAAGATGTCAGAAAAATGCATGTTGAAAGTTAGGAAAGTAGATACATGAATTGAGAAGTGGCCGGGGGAGTTACTGTAACTGTATTCTGTTCCTGGTTCTGCCAGTGACCCAGGTGTCAATGACAAATTATCTCTCCTCTCTGGACTTCAGTATAAATGAGGGCTTTTGACAAGAAAAATTGCCAAACTACTTTTGATTGAGAGTCTGGGCTTTGGTGGCAAGCATTTTAGGTTGGTAAAAAGTTAAATTTTGCTGAGAGAGAAGTTCCATCTTTTCTACCTCCATGTCCCTTTCTTCATTTGAGTATTAGACTCCTGTGCTGCACCTGGATGCTCGGAGCTCCTCAGTGTCTGCACCTTTCCAGCTATAACCACTTCCTGTAGGACCTTGTTTCTTTATCCTTCATTGTGAATTATAATCAGACTTACTTCATAGAGTTTTTGTGATTAAGTAAGTTGATATATGTAAAGTGCTTATACCAAAATCTGGCACAAAGAAATAGTTCAGTAAATGTTATATTGTAGTTACCATTATTATTTTTTAAAAGATTTTATTTATTTATTTGACAGAGACACAGCAAGAGAGGAAACACAAGCAGGGGGAGTAGGAGAGGGAGAAGCAGGCTTCCTAATGAGCGGGGATCCTGAGGCAGGGCTTGATCCCAGGACCCTGGGAGTCCTGATCAGAAGGCAGATGCTTAATGACTGAGCCACCCAGGTGCCACTATTGTAGCTATTATTATGATTATTATTCTGACTACAACCTTAATCATTCACAGACTCTGTCTAGAAGATCCAATTTGGTGGGTTCATTCCTTGATCTATATCTCAGACATTAACCTCTTGGAATCCCTGAAGTGAAATAAAAAAGAAGCTTGGATATGTGAGATAAACAGAAAGTAGCCACCAGAGAGGCATACATAATGCAGGCCTATGTAACCTGGGCAGAAATGACTCTGGGGTTCTCCTAGAAAAGGGCAGTTGAGTGTGTGATGAACCACTTTGCCATGGTATAACATAAACTGCGTAAATTTTGTGAAAATGTATCATGATATATTCATTTAAAGACCAGATAATAATAATAAAAAAAAAAAAAAAGAAAAGAAAACCTAAAGGTCATCTGCAGTGGCATTCTCTGCATTTTGTAGCCTATTAAAAATTATCCACGGGGGGCACCTGGGTGGCTCAATGGGTTAAAGCTTCTGCCTTCGGCTCAGGTCATGATCTCAGGGTCCTGGGATTGAGACCCACATCGGGATCTCTGCTCAGCAGGGAGACTACTTCCTCCTCTCTCTCTCTCTGCCTGCCTCTCTGTCTACTTGTGATCTCTGTCAAATAACTAAATAAAATCTTAAAAAAAAATTATCCATGGACCATGCCAAATTAGGGAAATGGGGGCCCAGAATTTGTGAATTCAGTTATGTTGAGGATTTGAAGCAGGTTTCAGTATGTTGACAGGTATATTTCTGTGCTCAGAGATATAAGGAAGGGTGTGGAATTTTGTTTGATGCATCCTATGCATTTTGGCAGTTTTATAGGTGTCTTTGACCATACAAGGTACTTTCAGGGTCTGTTCAAAAGGAAAGCCCTATTTGAAGGCATGTTTCCATTCAGCAAAAGCACAGAAGGTGGGAAAATACAGAGTGTGAATGCCATAAACCAGAGTTTGAATGAATTGTGTAATGAATAGTTTGTGAAATGCCTAGAGTGTTTCAGGGCCAAGGGAGTATTATTTTTTGTTGTTGTTGGAATTAATTGGAACACCTCTATAAGTAGGTAGCAAGAACATGGTAGAATTTTAAGAGGACAATTCCTTTGATGAACAGACTGAAGATGCAGAGATCAAAACCAATAAAGCAGTGTTTCAGAAGAAGGTAGCAGTTGATGGGTTTTTGTTTTAGAAGGAGAAATACCTCATTGACTGGAGAAAAGGAAATGAGGATGATGGTGGATGTACACATTGAAACACGTAAAAATGCTGCATAATTAAAGGAAAAGTAAATTGGAAGAAAAGTAAAGCAATTCCCAAAGCTGAAAAAAAAAATGAACTTCATTATTTATCAGGGTGGTTGCATAATTGTATACTGAAAGAAAATTTCATGTAATTCTAAAACATATATTTTAATATGTGCTAAAGCTGAAAACAGTTGGTAAGAAATCTTAAACTGTTTATTTAAAGGGGCTCCCACTGGCTCAAGATGGGATAATTTAAACATCAAAGAGAATAATGGTAATGGATTGAAGCATACCAAACCTAGAAAAATCTCTGAGCCCATGATAAAACTCACAAAGGAAAAAGTGGTTGTACTTAGAGGTTGTTTTGAAAGTAATTTATTAGTCTAAAAATCAGTTAAAAAGTGAATCAAGTATTTGTCTTTTTCATCTGCATAAGTGTTACTTTAGAACAATAAAAAGGTGATGAAGAAATACTTCTTATTTGTAGAAGAATTGTTGCTAATAGATGCAGGAGGAATGATGACTTTAGAAAATTACTATTTGAAATCCCCAATGGGAATAAAACAATTTTCTGCAAAGATTATCAATGGGTATTAAAACCTGCATGTGAAAGAAACTTTATAATGGATCATACTGACAAATCTGGGCCTAATAATCTCAGTATCTCTAAAATAAAAGGACAGGATGTCTTTCCTAATGATATATAGTAGAAAGTATACAATATATCTATAATGTATGAGGTATTCTTGCAAAAAATTTCTTCAAAGAACATGAATCCAATCATGCTTGTAGATCCAACTACCAGCAAAGTGTGAAAGATAAAAGAAAAACTTAAAAACCACAGGAAGGCAATCATCTCACTTAAGAATATGGGACATTGTACAGGACAAATGACCCATTTAGTTTAAAAAAATAAATGGCAGCACAGAGATAAGTTTTAGATAAGTTTAGGGATTCAGAGTGCAGGCTTTTGAATGGTAGGAGGTCAGGAGTAAGAAAGTGTCGGTGTATACGAGGATAGTTTGAAATCAAACCTTGTGGAATCCAGGATCAACAGGAAAGGAGTGATCTGGGAGGAGATGTGTGGGTAGGAAATAGAGAGAGCAATAGACTGGAAGTCTCTGGATTTAAAGTGTAGAGGGGGAAAAAAGGACATGAGAGAGGAGGCGAGGAAGTCATGCGTAGGGTAGAATTTTGAAGCAAGTGTCTTCTAAGAACAGATTTGCAGATATTATTTATTTTATGTCCTGCTAAATTAGGGGATGGAGTTCTAAAGAGGGCAGGTCATTAGAGTGAAGGAGGCTTAAGGTGAAGGCTACAGTTTCTGTGATCCACTTGTGTGTATTTTGAAAATTCTAAGGATGGAACAGGAGCTGGGGTGGAAAGGCAAACTGCACCCCAGAGTCTAGAGACTTCATTGAATAAAGGAGAAATCTTAAGGTACAGTGAGTAGGTAATTCTAAGTGAAACAAGAGGTGAGATCTCATTAGTTGCAAAGGATGCATGTTCACCAGAAGGTAGAAAAACAATGCTCTGGAAATAGCAATGGGAAATCAGGAGAGTACCAAACCCTTCCTGAACTCATGTGTGTTTGAGAAGAAAGAATTGAATAGTTTCTTCTGGAGAAGGCAAATTTTAAATCCTTAGGTAAGGCATGACCTTTAGTTAATGGTGAGATAAGTACAGTGCCTACAAAAATGGATGAACTCAGAGCTTTTTTTGAACAGTGAAAAGTGGTTTTCAGAGAAATGAATAGAAAATGTGGAGAGAGACTCTATCAACAAAAGGCTTGGAGATAGAGGGAAGATACGCAGTAATTGAATGAATTTCAGGATTAAGAGGCACATTTGCAATTGAACCTCCAACATATTTGCCTTTTCTCTATGGGGCTAGTTATGATGATGATGATGATTCACCTCCCTCTGAGTAGAAACATTGTGGTGTTACTGTACAGCTCCTCCATATTTGTTAGTCTATGCATGGCTTCCCATATCTATTCTATTCCTTATAATATAAAACGGAGTGGTAAAATTTACTTAATAAATAGAAAGAACTCTTCACATTTGCACCAGATATATTCTTAGATTTCTGCAAATGTTTTCAATTAGAAAGAAGTTGCTCATCTTCATAGAGAAAAAAATCAAAGGTGATTTTATTTTATTTTTATTTTTAAAGATTTTTGTTATTTATTTATTGGGCAGAGAGAGAAAAAAGCACAAGTAGGCAGAGAGGCAGGCAAAGGAAGAGGGAGAAGCAGGCTCTCTGCTGAGCAGGGAGCCTGATGCAGGGCTTGATCCCAGAACCCTGGGATCATGACCTGAGCTGAAAGGCAGATGCTTAACTGACTGAACCACCCAGGTGCCCCTTGAAGGTGATTTTAGATATTGTAGGGTTAAACACAACTAACTAAGGATTTAATGATTGGGTGAGTATATGTGTGACTCAAATTCATGACTTGGCAAAATTAAAAATTACTAGTGGATTCACAGTTATTTTGGATTAGTCTTAAAATTCTAATGTTAATTCTGAATTATAAGGGTTTAAGGGCATTTTTTTGACTGATTCGTGGTAATACATAGTAATGCATATATGAATACAATAATAAATGATCTTAGAATTTGAAATTCCCCAGAGCTCCAGAATGGATCTTGATTGTTTTGTTGGCTGGCTTAAGACTCTTTGCTTTTAATTCTACATTTTTCATAAAATATTTCAAGCAATAACTCTCTCAAGCATCTGCTGGCATGCCATTTTAAGCTATTCAGAGAGTAAAAAAACCTTGGATTAGAAATTATAAAAGTCATATAGCCCAATGACCTTTTAGCAATATTGTCCTTATTAAAAATAATTTACATGCTTTGGAGACTCATAATAAATCTATAAAATAAGTAGACTGAGGATTAGCTTTAGAGATGGGGAAACTGAAGATCAGATGGATCAAGCAGTTTTCCCAGCTGGGGGTTGAAATCAAAATCAAACTATCTGACTCCAGATGATTTCATCTTCCCATGACACATTTTCCCTATAAAGGACTTAGGGATGGAAGTGAAAAGTAATTTCTTGAAACATATGTAGAGGAGGTTAGGAGGTTAATTGGGTATAAGCCTGTCATTTGGATTTATATACAAACAGCGAATGATGATGGGGTGAGCATAGGACTTAGAGTCAGGACGCATGGGTGTAAGTCCCAAATCAGCTTTTTGACTCTGGGGAAAGATACTTAATCTCTCTGATCCTTAGATGCCTTCCAGAGTGAATGGGAATAATTATATATACTTTAAGAAATAGTTATTAAGTGACAGTTGTATGTTAAGGTACTTGTAAATGGCAGTGGATGATTGTAATGCTTGCTGTTGTGCTGTCATCCTTGTTAGTTATAGAAAGAAGCACATAGTTTCCAAACAGTAATCCTCCCAATTCCCCGAGTGCTCTTTCTTGTGTGACCAAGGGACCAGAAGACACATAGCTTAACTTTGGAAGAGCTGTCTGTAAGGAATGCAAAATGAGTTCTGGAAAGCCAGTTGGAATTTAATAATGCATGAAAAATACACCAAGGGGAGGAAGGAACCAATTAGGAAGCAATTAAGGAGATTGCAATTACAATGCATCTTAATAAAACCCCCAAAATACAGCCTAGAAATACAGGACAGGCTTGTTACCTGTGGAAGAGAAGAAAAATGGGAATAAGGAAAGTTTTAAAGCAGACAAAAATAAGTAACAGGAAAGGAAAACACAGACCTATATTCCACCATCTTCTTTGCATGTCCAAATCCCAAGCACTTCAAGAACCTATTCTTAATGACATTCCTCTAAGTGACTTCTGTTCAGCACTGTTATGAATTATTGGTCTTCCTCCCAATTAGAAAGCTAATGCTGGTAATTCCCTAAATAGGAAGTACAAATGGTAAGTGAATTCTTGAAAAATGATCAACTATCTCAGAAATTGAATAAATGCAAATTAAAACAATTTAACATCCCACTTAACTTCAGAAATTAGAAAAGATTTTTAAGCATTATTTTCCTGCTCCCTGTTGACATTTGCCTTGGGGATCCTCCCTCGTATTGAGCAGCTAATTGAGGAGGAGTGCTTTCTTGGAACCGGGCTGTCAAAAAATGTGCTATAGAGAAAGCAGCTCTGTAAAAAGTCTGGAGACTAAGCCAGTTAGAGCCTCAGCTTTAACAATGGGGTCATGAGAATTCAGATTTAGAGTCAACTGCTATTTATTAATAACTACTATGTCAGAAGTAAGAACTTTATATTACATAGTTAATCTCTGCAGTAATATCTTCCTTTTGTTCTATCTCCATTTGTTCAGAGTGGGGAGGAGGACATATGACTCAGGGATTAGGTACCTTTCCTAAATTCAGATTATTGTGAAAACCATCTAGTTAATATGTCTGAAAGGATTTTGGAAACTAGTTTTTATCATCTTTGTAAAAACAAGGAACCTATTTGAGCAATGTTAGATGCTAATGGTTGTAAATAAAATAAGTGAATTGTAGGTGTATTTTAATTTTACTAATGGGGAAAATAGAGATTTTGAATTTTATTTCAAAGGTTTACATTCTTTTTCTATTTTAAAATAGAATTATATATCAAAGACAAAAATGTGGTCATGATATTTGAAGTCCGCTTAAAACAGCTTTATTAAGTTTGGTTTTTATTATTTGAAATATTAATACAATTTCTTTAATCACTCATTTAAAACCTTCAATCAGATGTGTCCAGACCAGAGAGATCTGGTTGGTTATTGATCTGGTTCCCCAAAGACTCAGAGTCTGTTCTATAAGCTTTGTTTTCTAAGCTTCTTATTGTTTTCACTTTAATTAAATATACATGGTATTTCATTGTTTACCTTCTTTTCATTTTAGCTAATTATCAAAATGAGTAAGGAAGTATATTTTTCTTGTCTGATCTTTCCATATGTGTCATTTTCTCACAGTAGATCTATACATATTCATTGGAATAAGGACTATATTTTACTTTGCGTGTATGTCTTATGCTTTTATTCCATATATGTTTCCTCAGCACCCCTTGACATAGTGCTGGGTATATTGCATGTCACACCTTCCTGTAAGGGCCTGCCCCTCCCAGAGGAACTAGCTTATGTGGACCCCGGGAGTAGGGGCAGGGCAGGCCGGCTGGAGACGTCCAATCCGTGGGGCGTGGGTATATCCACTGGGTAAATTGGGATTCAATTGGCTACCTGTGTAGGGGCAGGGCTCAACTACCCCCATAAAGGTTGCTCTGCTAGGCTGGTGAGGGGGGAGAAGGAGAGCTGTCAGAGGAAGAAGGAGAGTCGGCGGGAGCAGAAGAAAGGGAGCTGTAACAGCTCTTGTAAGAGCTGTGAGAGTTGTAACAGCTCTTGTCAGAACTAGAAGAGCTGCCAGGAGCCCCGACACCAGGGACCCTGACGCCAGCAGCCCCATCCACACCGTGGCTTCGGCAGCGGCGCCGTGGAGGGCAGCGGTGCCGTGGAGAGCAGTGGAGCCACCAGCAGCCGAGCCGCCTGCGGACCTGAGCGGCCCTGACGCCAGTGGTCCTGACGCCACTGGCCCCGAGCCGCCAGCAGTCCCGACCCCAGCGGTCCTGGCACACCAGCAGCCCCAAGCCACCAGTGGCCCCGACGCCAGCGGCCCCGACGCCAGTGGTCCCGAGCTGCCAGCGGTCCCACTGCCAGTGGTCCCAGCACGCCAGCAGCCCCGAGACACCAGTGGCCTCACCAGAGCAGCCCCTGTCCGGGGAGCAGCCTTGTCTGGGGAGCAGCCCTGTCTGAGGAGCAACCTCATCAGCTGCGGCCTGGTCCTGGGAGTGGACTCGTCCAGAGTGGCCTCACCTGCAGAAAGGCTTCGTCCAGAGCAGCCACGTTGGGAGTGGACTTGCCGGGGTCATAGTCATCACCTTTTCGTAAGAGACAGCCCTGACCGGTCAGTTTGATTTTTGATGCTTGGCGTGAAATAAAGCTTTGTTTGATTTTTGCTTTATATCAGTCTCGTTCCTTTGATCATGGACCCTAACACTTCCAATGTATGTGGAATCTGTAAGAACAAAAAAATTGGAACCATAGGATTAGAAGACACTGTGCAGCAACATATGACCTGTATTTATCCTCACAGAGCAGTTTGCTTCTTTATACTCCTGTGACCATTTGACCTTTATTTAAACCTATATCCACAGTATCACCAAGATTCTGAGAATAGTTCTGGCTTTAGGCAAAGAGGAGTTTTGGGGAGTGCTATCACATTAAAAAATGAGGGGATCCAGTATTAAGAATTTTTATTTCTGGACTAGTTCTGACTTCCTGATCCACTTAAAACTCTGGGTTTCTGTCTTATTACCAAGTTGAATTTCCACATTGTAAGATTTTTCCTGCTTTCTCACCTTGATAGCCTTCCATTACTCCATTCTTTATGCATAAGGTTTTATTTTCTCTTCTGAAATAGCACTGTAGATTGTAAAGAACATTGGCTTTGCAATCACGCATGCCCAGGTCAAAGCTTACTCCATAATTCCCTGCTATGTGGTCATAGGTAATCCTTTATAAAACTGAGTTATCTTATCTGTAAAATAAGATCAATTGTACCCAACTCAAAGAGCTGTAGCATAGATTAAAGGAGATTAAAGAAATTTAACTATTGCCTAGCACATTTTAGTTAAAAAAATAATTGGTTTCTTTCTACTTTCTTTTCCTTTTCTCTTGTCCATCCAACTTAGAAACAAGAGCCTTCTCCTCAACTTCAGGTTTATATCTTGACTTTGCTCTGTGTCTATAAACCTTAATGTTATCCACTCTGTCTCCACTGCTAGCCAGCCTTTGTATTTCAGCTTAGGTAGTCTCTTGCTTTCATATATAACATACTCCTAGAAGACTGTATGAGAATCACAGATGCAAAAGCAAGAGTAATAGATTTAAGTATTGTAACAGCTCCAGTCTAAGATATCATGTAAGTATTCCCCAATTACGATATAAATATTTTATTTTCTGCTAAGTGTAATATAAGGTATATGTATATTCATTTAAGATGCAGGTTAAAATATCAAATATAAACAAAAATCATTTTTAATTTTTTTTTTCAAATTGTCTTGCTCAGCTTATTTGAAAAGACAATGAAAATACTGATTTTAATGTTGGAAGCAAGGACACACTATTTATCATTTTTCAAGGTATTTTGCAACTTCGGAAAAATTTTACAAAGGTAACATGGACCAACAGCCTTCTTTTTATAAGGTAATATTTCTACTCTAAAAAGATATGAACTTCTTTTGCATGAAAATTCTTGGGATACTTGTATAATACCCACAGTCAAGTTATAATTTCAAATATCATTGGTAATTTTTCTTAGAGAAGCTTCCAGCATTCCTTCCCTCTTTATTACTCAGGCCTCCAAACAGATATGCTCAATTTGGTTTGCACTGGGGAGGAAGGTTATCTACATTTCTTCTCAATCCATTTCCATGATGTCATATTGGCAGGCCATGATGGTAATGTTTGCATAATGAAAACTGGCAAATGCCATGAATCAGGAATATTCCTTTTTCTTTCTCTCTTTCAGAGCTGACTTTTAACGTTTTATCAGTACCCCACCACTCCAACCCCTATTCTTTATACTTACACATTAGGGTGGAAACTCAGAGCCATCAGGTTATAAAGACTATTCATTCTTAGAAGTATCTTTTGAATGCCCACCTTAGGTAGGTTTAGGAGACACCAATTAACCTGAGGAAAAAACAGGAAACAAGGTATTTACCTTCTTTGAGTTGCTTAGCAAATGTAAGCATCCATTGAGCTTAAACATTCCTAAGGGCCGGTCACTGGGTAGAAAGTAGGTTTTATATATAAGACTTTCTTGAGACTGAAGAGATCAAGACCTAGCTATTACTACCCAAATTTTCTGAAAGGGAGACTGTTTAGTGTGAATTGAGGTGTTTGCATTTAAGATGCAGAAAGCCCAGATGTCCATTGACAGATGTGTGGATAAAAAGGATGTGGTATATGTACAATGGAATATTACTCAGCCATCAAAAGAATGAAATTTTGCCATTTACAGCAATGTGGATTTAACTGGAGGATACTATGCTAAACTGGATATCAGTCAGAAAAAGACAAATACCATATGATTTCACTCATATGTTGAATTTAACAAAACAGATGAACTAGGGGAAAGGAAAGAAAATAAAAAGAGGAAAACAGAGGGAGGCAAACTGTAAGAGAATCTTAACTATAGGGAACAAACTAAGAGTTGATGGAGGGCTGGGGGTAGGGGGAGAGAGTAATTGGGTGATGGGCATTAAGGAGGGCTCTTGAAGTAATTAGCACTGAGTGTTGTACACAAGTGATGAATCACTGAATTCTACCTCTGAAACTAAAAATATAGTACATGTTAATTAAATTGAATTTAAATGAAAAATTTAAAAAATGATGAATGAGGTGAGAAGGAAGGTAAATCAGCCGAGTGTAATAAATTCTAATGAATTTAGAGAAAGTTTGAGAAGGTGTACTGGGTTTACTATAAGAGTCTAAAGGTGTGTGTGTTAGACCTGGTTTCTGCTCTTCCCACTGATGCTATTGGCAGCGGCTCCCATCCTGGCCACTGCTGTAGTTAGAAAGTGACAATTCACTGTATCTAGGAAATGAGCTAAAATTCAGAATATGAAAGGAGAATGTGATTTGGGGTCCATTTTTGGACAGGAAGTTGGATTAGCAATGGTTGCCAGTT
This sequence comes from Enhydra lutris kenyoni, assembly GCF_002288905.1. NCBI lineage: Eukaryota > Metazoa > Chordata > Mammalia > Carnivora > Mustelidae > Enhydra > Enhydra lutris. The sequence goes on from NW_019154121.1 coordinate 17,645,304, forward strand.
TATAGAGGATTGACACGAGTCCTTGAGTATTGCATATATGACACAAAAGGCAATGTCTAGATAGAACCTATCACATTATTCTTTCTCCACTTGACCTTTGAAATCAGGCCTGCCTTCCTGAATTCCTGGGCAGTTTGGAGGAACAAGCCCTCAGGAGTAAATTATTAGACTTTCCAAACTGGGCTAAGGAGAAATTAGTAATTAATTGGGAAAATAAAAGAGTTAGGATTATATTTATTAATTATTATTCAACAATCATTTATTGAATTCTCATTATGTTGAAGGCATTCTTATGGGCACTTGGGATATATCAGTGAACGAAATAGCCAAAGACTTGTGCCCTCCTGCACCATGTTTGCCATGATTCTATAAGTATATGGAGCAAATCACGCAGTATATTTCCCGTTGCTTGTATTGCTCCTTTTCGAAAAACTTATCAGAAATTGATTTACAGTATTTAGTATATGCTTTAAATTCTTTTCTTTCACAATTGAACATACTTAATTTGCATTCACAGGATTTTCAATTTTGGCTAAGCATTTATATTTCTGACATGCCTATTTATTTCTACCCTTGCATAATTATCACTAATATCTATATTTAAATTCTTCTATTTTACACTCAATTGGCAAAATAGATAATTGAATTGATCAGAATTGATTTGGCCATTTTCCTTTTGCTTGTTGTTCTACTTTTTGGACACACTTAATAATTACTTGGTGGATATTTGATCAATAATTATTGATTATTTCCTTGAATTATTCTAGGGGACATGTGGGATAGGAACAGTGTGATGGACTTCTTGGGCTTGGATAATCCATATATAAGTCAGAATTTTTAAAAATTTTAAGTTGCTCCTATAAGCTTTGATTTCTAAGCAGAAAACCAGGTCTAGATTTAAGGCATCCAAAAATATTGTAGTTTCACGCATTGGGTTAGCTTGCAAAGGGATTTAGAGGCCTAAATTTATCTCCTGTACTCCTTCTCACCAACTAGATAAACTTGTAAAAATAATCTAAACTTGCTGACACTGTGTTTCTAATTAATAGCATAGGCACAATATGCTCTTCACTAGTTAAGACAAAGAAAGAGATCATGTCTATGAAATAATATTAATAACTAATACTGTTGAATGGTAACTATATGCGGTACTTTATAGGTGATTTCATTTTTCATTGTAGCCTTTTAGGTGCCTATTGTCATTATCCCAATTTGACAGATAATTGAACCCCAGAAATTAAATAATTTGGCCCAAGGTACATAACTAGTAAGTAGAATAGTTGGGTTATGGCTCAGGCAGTCAACCTATGGCATTTGCTTGTAATCGTAATCACTGTTCTACCTCAGAGCATCTCAGCAGCAGCACTGTTGGCATTTTGAATAATTGCTGTGAAGGGTTGTCCTTGTGCATTCTGTAAAGTTCAGTGGCCTTTCTGCCCTCTACCCACTAGCCACCTATAGCATCTCTACCCCCAAATATGACAACCAAAAATATCTCAGACTTTATCACATGTCTTGGGGGGGGGTTTAAATCACCCCTTGTTAAGAACTACAGTTCTACTATACATTGTCAAACAAGAATAAGTAACGTACCCTCCCATAAGTGAAATTAACATTAGTAAGAAAGTGCTTTTGAAAATCTTATTTGTTTTCCTGCTTTGAACACCAGAACCCTAACCAAAATTCATGTTTGTATATCTGTGTATTAAAGTACTTCATAGATTTATTAAGAGGAGTACTAAAAAGTGAATGAAGATTTATTTAGAATTATTGAAACTATGATGGAAAGTAGTTTTATTTTATTGTATAAATCTATGTACATTGAATAAATAGTTAAACATAAATTAAACATAAATTAGTTAAACATAAATTTCTGAGCATAATAAGAATGAAAATATTAATGGTGATGATGATGATTATGATAATGGCAGGATTTGCCAGGCTTTGTAAAAAGTACTTTCTGTAGGTTATTACATTTAATCAAACATATGTCTAATTGCTTTCACTATTATCTAAGTTTAAAATATGTTGAAACCAAGTTTCAGAAAGTTAAATTATCTTTCCCACAGATAACCAGCTAATAGGTATGGTAGAGCTGATGTTTGAAAGCTGGTCTATCTGACTATGCTTTTCTAGTTCTTTTGCATCTGATTCTGTAGAGCTATGAATATCTCAGTTATAACTATGGTTCTGGGATTCAGGGCACTCAGAGGAGAGTATTTTTAAATCTCTTCTGGTGATAATATTCACATCCTATTTCTATTCTGAATATACTCTATTGGACCATTTTCTAGTTCTCATCACTGAATATTGTTTGGCAGCTGTACCTTTGTGCATTATTTAATCTCTTTATGTTCCATATCATTGACAATGCACTGCATCTAGAAAAAAAGGGGAAGTAGAATTACATGGTAATTCGTATTGGCTTTTTCTGAATGTTCATAGCACACATGTAACTTCTAATTTTAAATAAAATTGAGAAATAACAAAACACATCATTTTTATCTGTCAGGACTCTTACCTGTGGATGACAGAGAACATTGGGTCTAATATTAAAGAACATTAAATCACTTATACACTCTTAAATGGACTAGAGAAATAAGCAGCTAGGGCCAATTAAGTCAAGCATGCAACTACAATGATACTATAAGTAGTTGCAGCTACTTCCAACCCCCCACACACCTATGATGAGAGAATTAGATTCTAGGGCTCAGAGAACTTCAGTCTCCCCAGATACACCAAATTGTCCTTCACTATTTTCTTGTCTAAAGGACCTTACCATGACTACGAGCAAATACCAGTTTACTCCTCTTGATCATTATGCATCCAAATCTTGACAGTGTGTGTCTGATTGGTAGAAACAAGTCATGTGCTCTTCTGTTGCTATCACAGAGTCTGAGAAATGGAATTTTGCCTTTCTCATCTCCATAATAAGAGTGCAAGCTAGAAGCAGGTTGAAGTGAGTGTATAAATAGTCAACTTTCAGAACTCTTCAACTTTTTATATAGAATTATAGAAATAAAAACATATCATCTTTGTCTCAGTGCAAAAATATTGAAGGCATAGCAGTTTAATCCTTATAACATGAAAAGGATTGGATACATTGCCCTGCATATAACAGTGGTAAAATAAGAATTTGTTGAATTAGGTTAGGTATGCAACATAACTTTAGGGTACTTTAGAGGAAAAGAAACTTATTTATTGAGCAGTTACTATGTACTAGCCAACTTTGTTCTCCCCTAAATTATATTATATTTATTCTCCCCTAAAACTATATGAAGAAGCTGTCCCCATGTTGTAGATAGGGGAACTAGAAGTCAGTAGATAAGCAATTTGTGTAAGAACTCACAACTAGTTAAGTGGGGAAAACTAATTTAATTCTTTGCTTCCAACTAGTTGGGTTATAAGATACATTACCCCCACATATTTACATATTTTTCTATCTATGCACTTAGTACCTTCATTTTGTCTCTTGTTTAACTTGCTTAGTCTCATTTGAATATTCTGATTATTAGGTTACAAGTGAATATACAATGGAAGTCAACTGTGAGGAGTCTTTTACCTTTTTATTCCTGTATTTCTGTAAGGAGATCTATCTGCTCCTGAAAATAAGGGAAAAACAAAACAAAAATATACTTCACTGTCTGTAGTCTCTGGGAGGAATGGGTAAACCTATTCAAATTAAATCCTTCCTAAGAATTTGTGTTTGGAAACCTAAAAGGAAGTGTTGTGAATTACTTGGTAATACCTCAAAAATACCCATTATTTATTAAATATTTATACAGAGATTCTCCTTATGATAGCTTTATTCACAGTGCATTTGCTGAATATTTTGAAAAAATTATGCTCTGTCAGAACCCATGAACTATTTACTGTTTTTTTTTTTTTTTAAAGGAGGAACATTACACAAATGACCTTACCAGTAAGAGTTAAGGGTTGACTATATCATCAGTAGAGAAATTCAAGAATATAATGCGTCAGAGATCTAAGTCCTTGCAACTCATGCATGAAGATGCAGATTTTTTTTTTGATGAGTATGTGAACAAATGAATGAAAAGATAGAAACAAGGGTTTTATAAATGATTTTGAAAGATACGACAAAAAGTGAAGCTTTAAATATAGATAAGATTTAAAGTTCACACTTGGGTCTTTCATCCATTTTGAATTTATTTTTGTGTATGGTATGAAAAGGTAGTCAGTATAGTTTGATTCTTTTGCATATTGTTGTTCAGTTTTCCCAGAATAATTTGATGAGTCCTTCTTTTGGATATTCTTTTCCTGCTTTGTTCGAGATTAATTGACCATATAGTTACGGATACATTTCTGAGTTTTCTATTCTGTTCCATTGATCTATGTGTCCATTTTTGTGCTAGTACCATATTGTCTTGACCACTATAGCTTTGTAATATGACTTGAAGTCTGGAATTTTGATGCTTACACCTTTTTTTTTTTTTCCCCAGGCTTTTGTGGTTCCATACAAATTTTAGGATCTTTGTTATAGCTCTGTCAAAAATGCTGGTGGTGTTTTGATAGGGAGTGCTTTAAATGAATAGAATGCTTTGCATTCTATTGCATAGAATTTGTATTGCATACAGACATTTTAAAAATATTTGTTTTTCCAATTCCGAGCATGGTTTTTTTCCATTTCTTCTTGTCACCTTCAAGTTATTTCATCAGTGTTTTATAGTTTTCAGAGTACAGATCTCTTAACTCTTGGGTTAGGTTTATTCTTAGGTATCTTAGGACTTTTGGTTCAATTGCAAATGATACTGGTTTCTTAATTTCTCTTTCTGCTGCTTCATTATTGGTATATAGAAATGCAACAGATTTCTATGCATTGATTTTGTGTCAACTTTACTGAATTCACTTATCAGTTCCTATAGTTTTTTGGTGTAGTCTTTTGGGTTTTCTACATCATGTCATCTATAAAATAGTAAAAGTTTTACTTCTTCCTTACCAATTTGACTGCCTTGTATTTCTTCTTGTTGCCTAATTGCTGTGGCTAGAACTTCTAGTACTATGTTAAACAACAGTGTTGAGAGCCATAAAAAGCCTAGTGGAGAACACATGTAGTACTACCTCTTTGACATCGGCCATAGAGCTTTCTTTCTAGGTATGTTTTGTGAGGCAAGGAAAGCAAAAACAAAAATAAACTATTAGGACTTCTCAAAATAAAAAGCTTCTGCTCAGCAAAGGAAACAATCAAAAAAATTAAAAGGCAGCCTATGGAATGGTAGAGGAGCTTTGCAAATGATATATGACAAGTGGTTAGTATCCAAAATATATAAAGAACTTCCAAAACTCAACACCTAAAAAATGAATAATCCAATTATATAATGGGCAGAAGACATGAGTAGATTTTGTCCCAAAGAAGACAAGCAGATGGCCAATAGACACATGTATAGATGTTCATCATCACTTACCATCAGGTAAATACAAATCAAAATTACAGTGAGATATCACCTCACACATGTCAGAATGGCTAAACACACACACACACACACACACACACGAAAAAGAAACATCAAGTGCTGGTGAGGATGTGGAGAAAAGGAATTCTCTCACACTATTGGTGAGAATGCAAACTTGTACAGACACTCTAAAAAGAGCATGGATAGAAATGTTAACATATTATGGATAAAAGATTTATGGATAAAATGTTAAAAAAAGAACTACCTTATGATTCAGCAATTGCACTACTAGGTATTTACCCAAAGGGTACAAAAGACTACATGCACGCCAATGTTTATAGAAGCATTATCAACAATAGCCAAACTGGAAAGAGCCCAAATGTCCATTGACCGATGAATGGATAATGAAGAGGTAGTGTACACACACACACACACACACACACACACAAACACACACAAATATTACTCAGCTATCAAAAAGAATGAACTCATGTCATGGATGGAGCTAGAGTATATATTATGCTAAGTGAAATAAGTCAGTCAGAGAAAGACAAATACCATGTGATTTCAGTCATATGTAGAATTTAAGAAACTAAACAAATGAACAAAGGAAAAAAAGAGAGGGAAGCAAACCAAGAAATAGACTCTTAACTCTAGAGTTAAATACTAATAATTACCAGAGGGGAGGTGGGTGGAGGGGTTGGGTAAGATACATGATGGGGATTAAGGACTGCACTTGCTGTAATGAGCATGAGTATTATATGGAAATATTGAATTAGTATATTGTACACCTGAAACTAATACAACATCAGAAAGGATGAATACCCAACTTTTGTATCAACATGGATGGGACTGGGGGAGATTTTGCTAGTGAAATAAGTCAAGCAGAGAGAGTTAATTACCATATGGTTTCACTTACTTGTGGAGTATAAGAAATAACATGGAGGCCATTGGGAGGAGAGGAGAAGTGAGCTGGGGGAAATCGGAGAGGGAGATGAATCATGAGAGACTGTGAACTCCGAGAAACAAAGTTTCTCAGAAGGTTTTGGAGGGGTGGGAGAGGGCATGAGCCTGGTGGTGGGTATTAAGGAGGTCACATATTGCATGGAGCACTGGGTGTGGTGCATAAACAATGAATCTTGGACCACTGCGGGGGGGGGGAAAATTCTTAACCAAATTAAAAAAAAAAAACAGTGTGTGTTAACTAACTGGAATTTAAATTAAAAGTTTAAAAAATACAGAGACGATACAGGGAAAGGAGAATTAAGTAAAATTTTGTTGCCTTAAAAAATTCCATGCTGGATAATGACCTTCCAATCCAAATTCTCTTTTCCAACGGCATTGACTTCTCATGTTATCTGATGCAATTCTTCTCACAGGTTTCCAGGTTATGCTCTTTCTTTGAGGGGCATATCAAATCCCACTTCCATCTGAAAGCTACCCAACTCTACCTCTTTTCTGTTCTCTGCACTCTTGTAGGAGCAGTGGGAGGGAGAGGTCTTCAAGTTTGGGGAGATAGTAAGTTTTCTCCAGAGGCCATTGAAGTCCTAATTATTCTCAGCAAAATCATGCCAACAAGGAGAAAGACAGAGTTGGCAGAGCATATAGTCAACATATGTTTGAAAAGGGGGTTTTAGTTGCCTGAGAGTTCTCCTACTTCAAAACAAGCCTGGAATTCAGTTGATTAAGACAGCAGTGGAATTTCTTGGAACATTTCTTATTACATATTGACATTATAATTTATAAGATTTACATAAACTTTTTCAAGTTAAATTTTTATTTTGAGATAACTGTAGATTCATATGCAATTGTATATAGTATAGAAAGATCTCATGTGCCCTTTACCCAGTTTCTTTCAATGGTAACATCTTGCAAAACTATAGTACAGTATCAAACCAGGATATTGATATTAATATAGTCAAGATATACCACATTTCAATCACCACAAGGATTTCTTTCTTTCTTTTTTTTTTTTAAAGATTTTATTTATTTAGTTGACAGACAGAGATCACAAGTAGGCAGAGAGGCAGGCAGAGAGGGAGGAAGGGAAGCAGGCTCCCTGCTGAGCAGAGAGCCCAATGTGGGGATCTATCCCAGGACCCTGAGATCATGACCTGAGCTGAAGGCAGAGGCTTTAACCCCAGGGGGTTAACCCCGCATGAGCCACACAGGCACCCCTCCACAAGGATTTCTTAAGTTGCCATTTTATAGTCATTCTACTTCCCTGCCATTCCCATTTTCTTTTTAAACCCTGACAATGTGTAATCTCTTCTCCATTTGAGTAACTTTGTCATTTCAAAAAATTGTATTAATAGCCATACAGTACATAACTCTCTGGGGTGACTTTTTACACTTAGCATAGTTCTTTGGGGATTCATTCAGGTTTTTGCTTATATCGATAGTTCATTATTTTTTTTTATTACTAAGTAGTATTCTACTATATAGCTATACCACAGTTTATTTACTTGTAGAAGGACATTTATTTATTTCCATTTCCAGATTTTGACTTGCAAATAAAACTGTGATAAAATTATTTGTGCAGATATTTCTGTGAACATTAAGACTTAATTTTCTGAAGTGAATGTCCACGAGTAGAATTATTGGACTCTATAGTACTTGAATGTTTAATTTTTTTTAACTTTTTTAAATTTTTATTTATTTTTTAAATTTCTTTTCAGTGTTCCAGAATTCATTGTTTATGCACCACACCCAGTGCTCCATGCAATATGTGCCCTCCATAATACCCACCACCAGGCTCACCCAACCCCCCACACTCCCCCTCCAAAACCCTCCATTTGTTTCTCAGAGTCCACAGTTTCTCATGGTTCACCTCCCTCTCCGATTTCCCCCAACTCACTTCTCCTCTCCATCTCCCAATGTCTTCTGTGTTATTCCTTATGCTCCATAAGTAAGTGAAACCATAGGATAATTGACTCTCTCTGCTTGACTTACTTCACTCAGCATAATCTCTTCCAGTTCCAACCATGTTGATACAAAAGTTGGATATTCCTCATTTCTGATGGAGGCATAATTTTCCATTGCATATATGGACCATATCTTCTTTATTCATATCATCATCCATTGAAGGGCATGCTGGTTCTTTCTACAGTTTGGTGACTGTGGCCATTGCTGCTATGAACATTGGGTACAGATGGCCCTTGTTTTCACTACATCTGTATCTTTGGGGTAAATACCCAGTAGTGCAGTTGCAGAGTCATAGGGAATCTCCACAATGTTTTCCAAAGTGGCTGCACCAGCTTGCATTCCCACCAACAATGTAAGAGGGTTCCCCTTTCTCCATATCCTCTCCAACACATGTTGTTTACTGTCTTGTTAATTTTGGTCATTCTAACTGCCGTAAGTTTATACCACATCTTCCTCATCCATTCATCTCTTGATGGATATCTAGGTTCTTTCCATTGTTTGGCTATTGTGGACATTGCTGCTGTAAACATTTGGGTGCATGTGCCCCTTGGATCACTAAAGAAATCACTTCGGATTTCTTTAGGAAAAATGCCCAGAAGTGCAAATGCTGGGTCATAGGGTAGCTCTATTTTCAGTTTTTTGAGGAACCTCCATGCTGTTTTCCAGAGTGGCTGCACCAGCTTACATTCCCACCAAAGCTGTAGGAGGGTTCCCCTTTCTCCGCATCCTCACCAACATCAGTCATTTCCTGATTTGTTAATTGTATTCACTTTGACTGGTGGTCTCATTGTGGTTTGGATTTGTAATTTCATGAAGCCGAGTGATGTTGAGCACTTTTTCAAATGTCATTGGCCATTTGGATGTCTTCTTTGCAGAAGATAGGATTATTTATTCTCTGGGTGTTGAGCTTGATAGATTCTTTATAGATTTTGGATACTAGCCTTTATCTGATATGTCATTTGCGAATATCTTCTCCCATTCTGTCAGCTGTCTTTTGGTTTTGTTGACTGTTTCCTTTTCTGTGCAAAATCTTTTGATCTTGATGAAGTCCCAATAGTTCATTTTTGCCCTTCCTTCTCTTGCCTTTGCAGATGTTTCTAGGAAGAAGTTGCTGTGGCTGAAGGCAAAGACATTGCTGCCCATGTTCTCCTCAAGGGTTTTGATGGATTCCTGTCTCACGTTGAGGCCTTTCATCCATTAGAGTCCATCATTGTGCCTGGTGTAAGGAAATGGTCCAGTTTCATTCTTCTGCATGTGGGTGTCTAATTTTCCCAACACCACTTATTGAAAAGACTGTCTCTTTTCCATTGGACATTCTTTCCTCCTTTGTCAAAGATTAGTTGACATAGAATTGAGGGTCCACTGCTGGGCTCTCTATTCTGTTCCATTGATCTATGTGTCTGTTTTTGTGCCAATACCATACTCTCATCATGATTACAGCTTTGTAATAGAGCTTGAAGTCTGGAATTGTGATGCTGCCAACTTTGGCTTTCTTTTTCAACATTCCTTTGGCTATTTGGTATCTTTTCTGGTTCCATATAAATTTTAGGATTATTTGTTCCATTTCTTTGAAAAAAATTGATGGTATTTTGATAGGGATTGCATTAAATGTGTAGATTGCTTTAGGTAGCACAGACATTTTCACAATATTAGTTTTTCCAGTCCATGAGCATGGAACATTTTTCCATTTCTTGGTGTCTTCCTCAGTTTCTTTCATGAGTACTTTATAGTTTTCTGAGATTCTTTTCCTCTTTACTTAGGTTTATTCCTAGGTATGGTTTTGAGTGCAATTGTAAATGGGATTGACTCCTTAGTTTCTTTCTACTGTCTTGCTGTTGGTGTATAGAAATGCAACTGATTTCTGTGCATTGATTTTATATCCTGACACTTCACTGAATTCCTGTATGAGTTCTAGCATTTTTGGAGTGGAGTCTTTGGGGTTTTCCACATTAAGTATCATATCATCTGCAGAGTGAGAGTTTGAGTTCTTCTTTGCTAATTTGGATGTCTTTTATTTCTTTTTGTTGTCTGATTGCTGAGGCTAGGACTTCTAATACTATGTTGAATAGCAATGGTGATAATGGACATCCCTGCTGTGTTCCAAACCTTAGGGGAAAAGTTCTCAGTTTTTCCCCATTGAAAATAATATTCATTGTGTGTTTTTCAGAGATGGCTTTGATGGTATTGATGTATGTACCCTCTATCTCTACACTGTGAAGAGTTTTGATCAAGAAAGGACACTGTACTTTGACAAATGCTTTTTGAGCATCTATTGAGAGTATCATATGGTTCTTGTTCTTTTTTTTTATGAATGTGTCATATCACATTGATTGATTTGTGGATGTTGAACCAGTCTTGCAGCCCAGAAAAAAATCCCACTTGGTCATGGTGAATAATATTTTTAATGTACTGTTGGATCCTATTGACTAGTATTTAGGCTGAGAATTTTTGCATCTGTGTTCATCAAGGGTATTGGTCTGTAATTATCCTTTTTAATGGAGTCTTTGCCTGGTTTTAGGATCAAGGTAATGCTGGGCTCATAAAATGAGTTTGGAAATTTTCCTTCCATTTCTATTTTTTGGAAGAGTTTCAGGAAAATAGGTATTAATTCTTCTTTAAATGTTTGGTAGAATTCCCCTGGGAAGCCGTCTGGCCGTAGGCTCTTGTTTGTTGGGGGATTTTTGATGACTGCGTCAGTCTCCTTACTGGTTATGGGTCTGTTCAGGTTTTCTATTTCTTCATGGTTCAGTTTTAGTAGTTTATATGTCTCTAGGAATGCATCCATTTCTTCCAGATTGTCAAATTTGCTGGCATATAGTTGGTCCATAATATGTTCTTATAATTGTATTTCTTTGGTGTTGGTTATGATGTTTCCTCTTTCCCTCATGATTCTATTCATTTGGGTCATTTCTCTTTTCTTTTTGATAAGTCTGGCCAGGGGTTTATCAATCTTATTAATTCTTTGAAAGAAGCTCCTAGATTTGTTGATTTGTTCTACTGCTCTTTTGGTTTCTATTACATTGATTTCTGCTCTGATCTTTATATTTCTCTTCTGCTCTGTTCTTGCTGTTCTTTCTCCAGCTCCTTTAAATGTAGGGTTAGGTTGTGTACTTGAGACCTTTCTTGTTTTTTGAGAAAGGTTTGCATTGCTACATACTTTCCTCTCAGGACCACCTCCGCTGTGTCCCAGAGATTTTGAACAGTTGTGTTTTCATTTTCATTTGTTTCCATGTATTTTTTTAAAAAAAGTCTTCTTTAATTTCCTGGTTGGCCCATTCATTCTTTAGTAGGATGCTCTTTAGCCTTCATGTATTTGAGTTCTTTCCAACTTTCCTCTTGTGATTGAGTTCTAGCTTCAGAGCATTGTGGTCTGAAAATATGCAGGGAATGATCCCAGTCTTTTGGTACTGGTTGAGACCTGATTTGTCACCCAGGATGGGATCTATTCTGGAGAGTGTTCCATGTGCACTAGAGAAGAATGTGTCTTCTGTTGCTTTGGGATGGAATGTTCTGCATATATCTGTGATGTCCATCTGGTCCAGTGTGCCATTTAAAGCCTTTATTTCCTTGTTGATATATTGCTTACATTATCTGTCCATTTCAGTGAGTGGGTTATTAAAGTCCCCTACTAATATTGTATTATTGTTGATGTGTTTCTTTGATTTTGTTATCAGTTGGTTTATATAATTGTCTGCTCCCATGTTAGGGGCATAGATATTTAAAATTGTTAGGTCTTCTTGTTGGACAGAACCTATGAATATAATATAGTTTTCTTCCTCATCTCTTATTATAGTCTTTGGCTTAAAATCTAATTTATCTGAATAAAGATAGCCACCCCAGGTTTCTTTTGATGTTCATTAGCATGGTAAATAGTTTTCTACCCCTTAACTTTAAATCTGGAGGTTTTTTTGGGTTAAAATGGGTTTCTTGTAGACAGCATATGGATGGGTCTTTTATTTTTGATCCATTCTTATACCCTGTGTCTTTTGATTGGGGGCATTTAGCCCATTTACATTCAGGGTAACTATTGGAAGATATGAATTTAGTGCCATTGTATTGCCTGTAAGGTGACTTTACTGTATATTGTCTCTGTTCCTTTCTGGTCTATGTTACTTTCAGGCTCTCTCTTTGTTTAGAGGACCCCTTTCAATATTTCCTGTAGGGCTGATTTGGTGTTTGCAAATGCTTTTAGTTTTTGTTTGTCCTGGAAACTGTCTCTCCTTCTATTTTCAATGACAACCTATCTGGATATAGTATTCTTAGTTGCATATTTTTCTCATTTAGTGCTCTGAATAGATCATGCCAGTCCTTTCTGGCCTGGCAGGTCTCTGTGGATAAGTCTGCTGTCAATTTAATATTTCTACCATTGTATGTTAAAGACCTCTTGTCCCGAGCTGCCTTCAGGATTTTCTCTTTGTCACTGAGACTTGTAAATTGTACTATTAGATGACAGGGTATGGACCTATTTTTATTGATTTTGAGGGGGGGTTTGTGCCTCCGGGATTTGACGCTTTTCCCCTTCACCATATTAGGGAAATTTGCTGCTTTAATTTGCTCCAATATACCTTCTGCTCCTCTCTCTCTTTCTTCTTCTTCTGGGATCCCAATTATTCTAATATTGTTTCATCTTATGGTATCACTCATCTGTGGAATTCTCCCCTTATGGTCCTGTAGTTGTTTATCTCTTTTTCTCAGCTTCTTTATTCTTCATCATTTGGTCTTCAATATCACGAATTCTCTCTTCTGCCTCATTTATCCTAGCAGTAAGAGCCTCCATTTTTGACTGCACCTCATTAATAGCTTTTTAAATTTCAACTTGGTTAGATTGTAGTTCTTTTATTTCTCCGGAAAGGGATTTTATTTCTCCAGAGTGGGATTCTCTAGTATCTTCTATGCTTTTTTTGAGACCAGCTAGCACCTTGATAATCATCATTCTGAACTCTAATTCTGACATTACTAATATTTGTATTATTTAGGTCCCTAGCTGTTGGTTCTGCCTCTTGGGTTTTTTTTTTTTTTTTTTTTTTTTGAGGTGAGTTTTTCCACCTTGTCATTTTATCCAGACAAGAATATATGAATGAGAGAACAAAGTAGTAAAAGGATAGCAATGACCCCAGAAAAATATACACTAACCAAGTCAGAAGAGACCTGAAAGAGAAGAAAGGAGAAGAAAGGAGAGGAATGTATGTGTGTGTGTGTGTGTGTGTGTGTGTGTGTATATATATATATATATATATATATATGTATATATTTATATAATTATTATTATTTTTTAGAATAGTGAATAGAACAGAGCCACACTCTTGATTTTGGGTGTATTTTGATCTGTTAGAAGAAACTGCCTCCAAATATTTAAGGAAAGGAAACATATATGTACAAAAATAAGGGTAATCACAATGAAGGGATGGAATGTAAGTATAAAGATAAAATTTAAAAAGGTTCTAAAAAAGGAATCAATAAGATTAGAAGTTGGTTGAAAAAAAGAAAACAAAAGAGGAAATAATGTGATCAGGCTGGAGAGTAGAACAATGCTATGTGCTAGATTTAGGGTATATTTTGGTCTGCTAGAAGAAACTGTATCCCCAAATTTTAAAGAATGAAAAACCTGTATGTATACAAAAATAAGGTTAAATACAATGAAGGGATAAAATATGACACAATGAAAATTTAAAAAGATTTTTAAAATAGGTATTAATAAGATAAAATTGTTTAAAAAAGGTTAAAATAGGAATGAGGGAAATTTTAAAAAATAGAGTAAGGGAAAAATAAAATTTTAAAAATTTAACTTTGGAAGACTAGAGAATCATGGGAAAAAGCCATGAATTCTATGTGTTTTATTCCCCTAGCTCTGGAGTTCTGCAGTTCTTATTGATTGGGATACTTGGTCTTGGCTGGATGTTCTTGTTGATCTTCCTGGGGAGGGGCCCATGGCAGTGATTCTCAAATGTCTTTGCCTGAGGTGGAATTGCATTGCCTTTGCCAGTTGTCAGGCTATGTAATCTGCTTGGTTTTGCTCTTGGTAGCTTTTGTTCCCTGAATACTTTCTGTACAGCTTTGGAGGATGGGAATGAAAATGGTGGCCTCTCAATCTCTAGCCCCCTAGGAGGTGAGAGCTCAGGGCTCCACTGCTCAGTGCACCCTCAGAGAAAAAAAGTCAGTCACTCCTGTCTCCCTGGTCTCCAGCAGTGCTCTGTGCTTACCTGTCCTGTGACTGAGTGTTTCTATCTCTGGCACATGGCCCCATTTGGAGTCTCCAAACCCAGGGGATTCCTGCTATGTGCTTCTGTGCTGGTCCTCCTGGAGGAGGAAGGAAGGGGTCTCCCTGGATCTTCCACTTATGGGGTCCCTGCTTGAAGAGCAGTGGTCCAACCGTGCCTCAGATCAGGGTTTAAGGAAACCCCGAGCTGAGACCCCACCCCTTGGCTCTGTCTCTGCAGTGAGCTACTCCATTTGGATACCTGTGAGCTCTGTCACACGCAGACACCCTTGGTCTTTTTGTGACCACATGGGTCCTGAGACCACACTGTCCTTAGGAGAGTTCCACCCCCCACCCCACCCCGCTTAGTGTCAGGAATGACACTTACTAATTCAGATTCAACAACCCTTTTAAACTTAGTTTTGTAGTAAGTTTTGAGCTTGGCACCTTTATATATATTTTTTAGTCACAAAACATTCTATTTTTATTTTACTTTGGTAAGAAAATTGAAATCCAAATATGTTAGATGACTTTGAAAAGCGTCCCAACTGAAAAACATTAGAAGAGCATAGGGAGTACATAAATGGCATGGCTACCAAGCAACAAGGGAAGAAGCCTAAGCAGTATATACCAGACTTGTTGGGGCTGTTTTTATGGAGGAACACTCATGCAGACGGAGTAGTAGAAAATGTTTCAGTCCCATGTTTCCCATTACATTGTAGGCAGTGCAGAGCCATCTGTCAGTACCAGATATGGGATTAAAGGACAGGGACCCTGACCCTTGGGTACAATGCTTTGAAGCTACATTATTAGGAAAGTCCTGCCCTTTCCTTGTGTGAACAGAAGCTGAGATGTAATAGGGATATGGTTTGTGGAAACTTGGTTTCAGCCTTACCCTGTCATCTAAGTGTTCATATTTAGGAAAGCATGGGCAACTCATCACATGGTGATGATAAAATTGCACTTGTTATTGACCGGCATTGTTTGTTTTAAGGACTTAGTCATGGCACTTTCCATGGGACTTTGCAGGAGACAAACTCATCTGCTGGGAAGTCAGTCTTTGAGTGATAAATCTTAGAGAATTTAACCCTACCTCTCAAAAGTTTATATTGAAAAGTTATGCTTATTTTATGAATTTTTTATCCTCTCTAAAAATATTAATTTAAAAAGATTATTTAAAAGAAAATGTTAAGAGTTGGATATGAAACTAGGTCTTCTGATTCCACTGTCTATAATCACTTCATTTCACTATAGCAGCTAAAGAAATCTATGGCAAAATAAATACATTGTATGGAATTTAAAAATTTGTGTCTGTGGGAAATGAGGGGCTAAGGAACATTTTTAAAGAGTAAAGATGTGGGATGCCTGAGTGGCTCAGTCAATTAAGCATTTGCCTTTGGCTCAGGTCATGATCCCAGGGTCCTGGCGTCAAATCCCAAATCAGGTTCCTTCCTCAGTGGGAACCTGCTTCTCTCTCTGCCTGCCACTTCCCCTGCTGGTGCTTTCTCTCTCTCTCTGACAAGTAAATAAATATAATCTTAAAAAATAAATAGTAGAGATATATGATGTTGGTTGTCTTTAAGGATGTCTATCAGTGACATCAGAGGCACCATTGGCAGAAATAGATGAGTCAAAAGGAAATAGATTTGATGGGATATTAAGGACAAGCAACTAAAATTAGCTAAATAAGGCTCATTGGGGTCGTGAGGTGGGAATGAAGTACTGACCTGGGCCATGGAATATGTGTGGCAAATCATAACTTACTTTTCAAAAAACAATTTCATGACTGGGGAGAACTAGAGTTGGATTACAGGAGGTTATGTGGGAAAGGTTGATAGAAAAGTAGATAAAGGAGTAAATAAAAAATGTATTTAATAGAAATTTGGCAAGGAAAAAGAGGATAGGAATATGGAGAGATTGCCATTTTGAGATTAGCTTTTTATATTTTGGTTTTCAAGATAGGGAAATTTAAGTTTTTGTGTGGTCCAATCAAGGAAGGATCATGTTGTGAGGGTTATATTTAAATTTTAAGAGGGTAATATGTAGAAAGTAGTTCTAGAGGTCCTGGGTTGTGTTGAGAATTTATATTACACATATAGAACTAAAGCTTAGAAAAAAAAAGTGGGATTCATGCCTTTTCTTTGATAAAGAGAGAGAGCAATGAAAAGTAAGGCAAGACATTTTGAGATGAAAGTGAAGAAGGTGGATATAATTTATATTATCCATTGCAATGTTTAATATGTATTTATTGGGAGTCAGCTGCCTGAGAATGAAGCTAGCATAGAGGAAAGCAGAACAAAGAAAGAATACCCGAGTTTAATGACATTATTGAACAATTCCTGGATATTAATTGTACTTATGGGCTTCTAACTTATGAGACAACACAACCTATATTTTGCTTGAGATAGTTTGGATTTACTTAGGATAGCTAGATGTTTGTCACTTGCAAAATGACCTCATCAACTACAACCATAGTTTCCTCCTTCCTATGTAACTTAAATTCACCCATGGCCATATTATGCATGACCACTCCCAGAAATACTTCTCAAACAAAAATTTAAGGTTCCCATTCCCTAGCACATCCTGTATTTCAGCGCAATTCTTCCAGTACTGTCTCTCTAATGCTTTTACTGTCCAGAGGTTCTCCCTTGTTGAGTACATACTATTTCTTTTATGTACTATTCTTTCACTTTCTAACCTCTATTTTGAGTAATTAATTTAGTTTTCACTGTCCAAATAGTAAATGTTTCCTTACAAATATTCTTGACTCCCTTTCTCTTGTTTCCAACCTAACTGGTAAAATACCAACCAGCACTAACCTTAATTATCTGTCTTCTCCATGGTATTTGCTCATTTAAGATTTGAACTTCAAAGAAGTGATTAAAAAGCTCCCTTTGAGTGGGAGAGATTTACCAACTCTGAGGGGATAATGAAGTGACCTGTGTATTCTTACCTGCTGGGGAAACTCTGATGTTAATTTTTCCAGGTGATGTTCCATGGACTGGCCAGAGCTATTCTAACCTGTAGAACATAATCTTGAGTGCCAGAATTCTGGGAGCTGAATGAGGGTTGATGGTATGGATATCAAAACCTAGTGTGAGAATTTTCACCTAGTACCTCTGTTTACTAAAATCAAGCCTCACTTGTGCTTGGTTTTCTCAATTTTGTGACTTTCTGAAATACATATTTAGAAAAACCTCAGTTCTTTTGGGATGGGAATAGGTAATTATCCAACTGTGATGAACAAAAGATGGGATCTGGAGTTGAACTTATTAAACATATTTCCAATTCTGCTGATTTTAGCCCCATTTTATCTTTATTTTCAACTAGGGCCACCAATTTTTGGTTCTTCTGGGAGTCCTAAAAAGAAAATTAGGTTGCTTCTAAGTTTATTTCTATTTTTTGGATTGATGCCTTCAAGAATGTTCTTTAACTTCATTTTAGTAGATTTTAGGTGAGAACAGAGGCTAACACAAATTTTAAATCTACAGACTGTATTTAGAAATGGCTCCACTCTTAAAGTACTAGAAATCTTCACTCTTCCCTGTACTTTTGGTCTTTAATTAGTTAACAAATTAGCCTGCTCAAAGTGAGAAGACATTGTTCATGATGGATGGAAAGTTTGTCAAGCCCTATAAAAGGACAGTTTCTGCTCATCCCTACAGAGGAAATATTTCTGAGTATACCTATGCAACTAATTCAGTTAAAACATGTTGCTTATCAGCTTTATGACAGGTAATGTGCTTGGCACTTTTACATATTTTATTTCATTTTCTTCTGAAAAACAATCCAATGCATTATTTTTTAATATAAACACTGAAACTCTGAGAGGTTAAGTTACTTTTCCCAAAACACGAAGGTGGTAAGTAGCTGAGCTAAGATGCAAACTTGGTTTCCCTGATTCCTATTCTTTCCATTCAGTTTCTTTTTGCATTTTACCTAGCTGCTGTTGACTAGAGAGGTACTTCTGCTGTTCTCTAAAGGAGCATGTTTTCTGCCTCTCTCATTAAGTATGTTTTATTTTATTTCTTTTGTTCTAGCCAAGTGAAGAGTAGTGCAAGAAAAGAATATCTAGTTGTTTTCTCTTGGGTTGTTATTTTGCAAGTATTTGGCACATGGTCGCTCTAATAGTGCTTTTTTTCCCCCTAGCTCTCTTTCATAATTAACTCAGTTATGATGATGTTGGATTAACCAACAATCACTTGGTTAAAATGATGTCTGTTAGAGTTCTTCACTGCAAAGTTATATTATTTTCTTCATAATTAAAAAGTATTTTGTAAGAAGATCCTTTGAGATTATGTCAATAACCATTCCTTATTAAACTGTCTCCGGCTAGTTTTAGCACTCAACTGATATTTGGAAACTTAGAAAAACTTTTGAAAAATTCCTTTTTTTTTTTTTTTAAATTTATTTATTTATTTGAGGGAAAAGGGGTGGGGAAAGAGTGACAGCTTCTGGAAGTAGACTCCCTGCTGGGGGAGGAGCCAGACACCCTTTTGAATCCCTGTATGCTAAGATCATGACTGAGGCAAAATCAAGAGACAAAATCAAGAGTTGGCTGAGTACCTGACTGGGCCAGCCAGGCACTCCCTCATTCCTTCTATGTATAGTATTTTGTCTTCTACAGTGAAGAAGAGCATTATCTCTCACTTTCTCAACAGTATAGACTCCGGGATTTCTTCCTTATTAAACTTCATGAGAAGTTGTAATTTCTTTAAATACACTTTAAGCACCAAATTCTTTCTCTTCTTTTTGGAAACTTCAGTGATGCAAATAGTAGATCTTTTGTTACTGTTTCTCATGTTCCTGAGGCTCTGTTCATGTTTTGAAAATCTTTTTTTTCTCAATTGATTAGATGCTTTCTATTAATTCATTGGCAATTTCACTGACTTTGTACTATCATTTTTATTCTGCTACTGAGTCCATCTAGTGAGGCCTTTTTTCTTTAGTTTCATTTATTTCACTTTTTCAGTTCTCATATTTCCATTTTGGTTTTCTTTACACATTTTTCTTTGATTTATTTTTTATTTTAACATTTGTTTTACAAACATTTGTAGTTGCTCTTTTGATTATTTTTTATAATAGATAATTTAAAACATTTTAATGATTACTGCAGTATCTGTGGTATCTTGATACTGGCATCATTTGATTGTCATTTCCCATGGGAGTTCAACCTTTTAAAGTTCTTCTAATGCTTCATAATTTTGAATTGAATTTTGGACATTTAAAATGTTTTAAGACTCTGGGTCTTCTTTAAATCCTAGAAAATGTTGTTTTTGTTTTAGCAGGCACTCTACCCATTTAAGGTTCTAGCTTCAGATTCTAAACCTCTTCTGTGGGCTCGGATTCTGGTCAGTTTAGATTTCAAAGACTTTGTGAAGTGCTTCACATTTCTTTCCAATATGTGTCACACAGTGGACAGTCTGGAACACAGGCAGTGTTCTGTCTCAGTCTTGTGTATGTCCTTGCATTCCTGGCATGGGTTTGAGCCTGGAGTTCATAAATGTCTTTATGAAACACTTCCCCAGGAACCTCTTTCTCTGTAACCTCTCCGTGTTTTTTGGTTCCCTGAAGTCCTTCTTCTTCTTCTTTTTTTTCCCTGAAGTCCTTCTTGACAGGTGAGTTCTATCCTGTTGGAACTGTAGCCTTTAGACTTTTGGCTCCTGTGGGCTTCCATTACAGGTTGCTTGTCCTCTTACACCCACTTGCACCCCCATGGGATTGCTTGAGATGTGGGGTACAAGAAAGTGGAAGAAAAAAAGGGAGAAAAATGGGAGATTTCTGCACTCTTTTTGTGTTAGTATTTTCCCTTTTAGCTCCTCCTCCTAGACCTTGAGGGATTTTTCTGGAGCTCTCAGCACTGTGGGGATCATTTCAGGATTTAGAGCTTGTTGCATTCTGGCTAGGAAATTCTGGAAGAAAAAAATTGGTAAAAGTACTTTCTTCATCTTCCATAGATCCAGCTAGCCCTGTGCCAATTTGACATGTGTTATTGGAAGGAGTTTAAGATGGTTGGGTTTTATAGTATAAAGAATAGTGAGAGCAAGAATGCAGGGTCCAGAGGTGAGGCAGGGAGACAACAAGGGAATCTAAGCACAAGAGTCATAACATGAAAAGTAGGACATTTTAGATGTGGCTTTTGAGACCATAAATGTTTATTTTTTAAAAATGCAGGAAAGGTTTCTAAAATTTATATTCTATGTAAAGTTTTACACTGACAAAGTACTAATCTTATGATAAAAATACAAGCAGGCATAACCCCCAAACAAACATGAGGCTTTATATGAATGTTGACAGTGGGCTAAATGGCTCTTACCTGGGTTCCCTCTTGCTGTGCATGCTCACCTAGCACAACTGGGTGCTTTATCTGGAGATTAATGAGAAGCTAGTGAAAGACTTCAAGCAAGGAATTTGTACTGTGGAGTAGTATTTTGGTGGCACATGGGAGTGCATTGGATAGAAAAAGGGTAGATGTGGAAACATTAGTTGGATAACTGTTTGAGTAATCGAGGCATTGGTAGGCAGAATAATGGCCATCACATATGTCTAAGTCCTAACACCCTGAAGCTCTAAGTGTGTTGCCTTACATGGCAAAAGAGACTTTGAAGGTATGATTTTATTCAGGGTAACTTAAAATCTATTTGGATCTTGAAATCTAGAGATCTTGAAATCTAGAAATCTAGATCTTGAAATCTAGAGATTAACCCTGGTTACTGTGGGGGTGCTGACAACACTGACTCTGGCCCTTCATCCTATTCATGCCTGTGCAATGACCTACCTCAGGGTTAAGACTTTCAGGCCCCATGGAGGTTAATGTATGCTCCAATTGGAATGTGGGAAGGCCTGTTCTGATTGTCCCTAAAGGGGTGCACAGAAGGTTCCACTTTAGTTAACTAGTAGAGATCCTCTGACATACATATGGTGCCACTTGAGATAACTACCCTTTGATATTACCATAATGCTCCTAGCTCTATAAAAGCTGTGGATTAAGGTCCAGGTCCAGTGGAGAATAGCTGTGTAGTGTCTGAATCATTTGTCTCCTGATCCCTCCCTGTCAGTAAGTTACCCTGAATAAACTGCAGTGTAAATGGTATGGAATGGCTTGCTTCATTTTTTGGTTTCAAAGTGCCTTCTCAGTCTGGAGGATATTTTGCTGTCCCTACTCTACTTTCTAATAATTATCCAGTCTAATCACATGTGTTCTTAAAACTAGAGAGCCTTTCTTCCCTTCTTATCAGAGAAAGATGTTGGAGCTCAGAAGCTGGGTCATTTAACCTCTGGGTGATTTAGTTTTCACATCTATAACATGCTGGTATTAATGTTACTCATTTCTTTGAGTTAATATGAGGATTAACTGAGCAATTACATAGAGAAGACTTGGTTCAGTGTCTGCACAGAGGAAGCATAATAAATATTTGCCATTGTTTTTAGGTATTACTATTTTAAATACATGTTTTTTGCTTTTTTGGGGAATGGATTTCCTAATCTGGCCTTCATAGTTTTGGAGGCCATAGCAATTGCACTGCTTGATTTGTACAAAATTGTGAAGATATAAACTCAATTGTATCCTGGTGGTATTCTTTTTTTTTTTTTTTAATTTAAATTTTATTTTTTTTTAAACATATAATATATTTTTATCCCCAGGGGTACAGGTCTGTGAATCGCCAGGTTTACACATTTCACAGCACTCACCATAGCACATACCCTCCCCAATGTCCATAACCCGACTCCCCCTCTCCCAACCCCCCTCCCCCCATCAACCCTCAGTTTGTTTTGTGAGATTAAGAGTCACCTATGGTTTCTCTCCCTCCCAATCCCATCTTGTTTCATTTACTCTTCTCCTACCCCCTTAACCCCCCATGTTGCATCTTATCTCCCTCATATCAGGGAGATCATATGATAGTTGTCTTTCTCCGATTGACTTATTTCGCTAAGCAGGATACCCTCTAGTTCCATCCACGTCATTGCAAATGGCAAGATTTCATTTCTTTTGATGGCTGCATAGTATTCCATTGTGTATATATACCACATCTTCTTTATCCATTCATCTGTTGGTGGACATCTAGGTTCTTTCCATAGTTTGGCTATTGTAGACATTGCTGCTATAAACATTTGGGTGCACGTGCCCCTTCGGATCACTATGTTTGTATCTTTAGGATAAATACCCAGTAGTGCAATTGCTGGGTCATAGGGTAGTTCTATTTTCAACATTTTGAGGAACCTCCATGCTGTTTTCCAGAGTGGTTGCACCAGCTTGCATTCCCACCAACAGTATAGGAGGGTTCCCCTTTCTCCACATCCTCGCCAGCATCTGTCATTTCCTGACTTGTTAATTTTAGCCATTCTGACTGGTGTGAGGTGATCTCTCATTGTGGTTTTGATTTGTATTTCCCTGATGCCGAGTGATATGGAGCACTTTTTCATGTGTCTGTTGGCCATCTGGATGTCTTCTTTGCAGAAATGTCTGTTCATGTCTTCTGCCCATTTCTTGATTGGATTATTTGTTCTTTGGGTGTTGAGTTTGCTAAGTTCTTTATAGATTTTGGACACTAGCCCTTTATCTGATATTCCTGGTGGTATTCTTAAACACTGTGTTTGCAGCCAGTCTAATTTGTGTTCACTCATGGATACCTGATTTGGTATCTATTTGAAGATAAGAAATATACTTCTCTAAAACTCATCTCAATAACTGATGGAATTGGTTTATGTGATTTCTCATTTTGTTTCTAAGTCTAACATTCTATGATTTTATTCCATGTAAAAATACATAATTAGTAAAATAGAATACAATATTATATGAACAAATTTCTGCCTTTCTTTCCTATCACAGCTATCCCATATTCTTTATCTCTGATGCATATGATTATGTGAAATTTTGAACATTTTCTTCTTCAGGCTTTGATGCATACTTGACTTTGGTATGATTATATAGCTGTATATTTTTTATTATGCTCCACTATGCTATTTCATGCTGAGTGAAAAATAGTGGAAAATAAAATATCTACTCAATTACACTGAAATAATGGGGCAAACAAAACAAGATATTAATAGGCAGCTTAGAAAATTATTTCTATGGTGAATTTTTGTGTTCTTTTTATTGTTTTACTAGTTCATTCATTTAGTAAATATTTTCAGGAAACTCTGTGTTATTGGCCCTTGATACAAATGGGGGAGCATGTTAGAATTCGAATATTCCAATTACTATTATGATGAATTAAATGATTTAAATTGTTAAGTGCTGAATACTTCAGACTACTCCTCACGTTCATTTTTACATTTCACATGTGTGTATCACAATGCACTGAAGTAGGAAGAGGACAGCTTTAGGTAAGTATCTTGAGCCTAATAATCATCAATAAATTCAATAAATGTTTGAGCTAGTCTTATTTTTGTTGTTCTTTACAACCTGAGGTTCAGAATATAATGATGTCAGTCTGGCATTTATTATTTAACTACACAACTTTGGCAAGTTGGTTAAGTTCTTTGCTCTCAGCTCTCTCTAGATTAGATGAAGGACCAATAAAATTTTAGGTCTACTTTGTTGATAGCATTCTATGATGTGGACCATGCTTACTTAAAAACTACATCCATCCATTTTTTTTTTGATTGAACATTTTGGGCTGTCCTAAATTTGCAAGTTGACCATATTACATGGATAGATTCTGAAATTTACCTATCCACATTTTTCTTACTCTCCAGTAGATGGTCAGTAAGTATTTTGGAAGACGAAATTATTTGCTGACTAGAGGAGCACCTAGTGTTGTCTGGAGCAACTCTCGTCAATCTATCTGTGATAACCTGGCTTGAAATTTGATAGAAATACCAGCATAGTACTTGACACTTGGAAATAAAAAATGTTGATGAAGTCCAGTCCACATAGTAACTCTAAGATTTCTCTAAGATATTCTGAACTGCTGAAGGTTTTGTATTTTTCTTTTATGCTTTGGATCGAGAAAGTGGCTAGAGAAGTGGTTTTGGACTTTGAACGTACAAATCCAATGTAGAAAATGGACTGGACTGTAGAGATGACCTCAGTGTCACTAAGATCTAGGAAAGTGGGCCTCAGAACTTGTTGAATGATATATATATATCTATATATTGCTTTTTTTGGACTTCAGTAGAGACAGGAATTTGGATCAGTCTATAATTTTCTCTGGTCTCCAATCATCTGTCTTGGGTGGGGCAGTTCTTATATATCAGTACAGTTCTTATATATTAGCTGTGGACAAGCTTCTGTTTAACTACAACTTTTATTTCAGTTCCCATTGTTTTTCTTCACCACTGAAATTTAAGATCCATGATGACAGCGATCCTGTCTCTCTGATGTTCTGCTTTATCCCTGGTCCCCAGTACCTGGTGATAGGAGCCACTCAGTAGGCAATTACTGGGCCAGTATAAACCAATACTTCATAATAACTCCAGTTAGGTGACAAAGAGATTTCAGTATGGGAGGGGATGTTTAATTTTTTTTTTATAGGTGGGGAGGTAGAGACTCAGAATAATGACAGTGCTCACCATGAAGAAAGAACTGTCATTGTCCGTACTGGCAAAACAAAGAACACATTTTCTTTACAAATACCCGGAGTATATAGAATTGAATTATTGGATTTCAGTTCTATGTTTTTAAGGATTCATAAAAGGAAAACCAACCAGACACAGGGCTGAACCAGCAAAATATCAGACAATTTCAAGTAGTATCTGAGGAAATGTGTGGGGAGCATTATGTAAGAAGGAAGGGAGGTAGTACTGGTTGAGGATTAGCTGAGTTAGCCAAGGGCATTTACAACATGATTTTGGCTGACACAGCAGACACAGCTTGAACCAAAGTCAAGGACAGGGGAGGGAGGCCAGGGCTTAGAGAAATTGCTGTACAAACCTTCAGGCAGCAACTGACAGGGAGATCAAGACATGTTTTTACTGATAAGCAGGGCCAATGCGAAGGTCAAAACTTTGATCATGAGAAATTTTAATTACTCAGATATTGATCAGAACACCTAGGAACCAACTACAGAAGGGAAAGTTTGAGAACAGAGTTGGATTTCTTAGATTCACACTGGGGGACCTGATTGCTTCTCTTAGCTGTGGCCAGTTGCTATTCTAAATGCATCCTAGGAAAAAAGCCAACTATGATAATGGGTTTGACTTTGGGGAATGGCAATGACCGCAATATTATTAGACTTTAAATGCTAAGTGGAAGAAACATTAAAGGAAGTTGATTTTGAAGAAACCTGTGGAAAGCCCTAAGGACCTCTGATGGAAATTTTATAATGTAAAGGGGAAGAAGAGAAGAATATCTAAAGGTGAATTGAAGTGCTTCTTCAAAATCAATAAAGAAAATTTAACCGCCTTAATGATCTCAGACCAATAATACAGTCTCAGAGCCAGTATCTCCCCCATATATCAGGTATCTCTCTGGCCTTTGAAAAATTGCTTGTTGTGACTTTACTAGTGGCTGCTTGAATGAAAGGGCTTTTATTTGGACCTTGGTTTTAGTGGGTACAATCATATCAACAAAGATGCCCTAATTAATGTTCTCAAAATCTTTCACCTGGACTTTGTCATGCCCTCACATCTATGCTGTCTTCTCCATGCCTTCCTGCCTTCAAATTATCTCTGTAAAGACAAGAGAATGCTGTTTCTAAAAGAACGATTTGATAGGTTCATCCTTTGTTGAGCTCTCATTGTCTTGTATGGGAAAAACAATTATCTAAAATTTGGTCATCACTTGTTTTGTCTCCGTGTTTGCTGTTTTGCTTTCAAAGGAATCCTGCACTCTAGTCCTTCCTAAGTCCATTTTATTTTGCAATAATCTTTTTTAAAAAAATCTTTTTACTTTAGAATAATCTGAGATTTGCAGAAAATTTGCAAAGATAGAGTTTACATATACTCCCACCCATTTTTTCCTATATGTAGCATCCTGCATTACCATGGTATATCTTAAAACAAGGAACAAATATTGGTACATTACTAGTAATTGAAATCCATTCTTCATGAAGACTTTACCAATTTTTCCCTAAATGTCATTTTTCTGTTCCAGATCCCATCCAGGATACCACAGTGCTTGTAATCATCATGTTTCCTTATTCTCCTCTGGTATGTAACTCTTTCTCAAGATTTTCCTTGTTTTTTATGCTCTTGAGAATTTTAAGGAGTAATGGTCAGACATTTTGTAGAGTGTCATGTGAATTTGTTTGATGTTTTTCTTTGTGATTATACTGGAGTTATGGGGTTTTGTGAAGACTACCCGTGGAGGTGAAATGTTTTTTTCATCACATTATATCAAGAGGAACATGCTGTCAGTATGACTTATCTCTGGGTTATTAACCTTGACCTGTCAGTTTGCCAGGTTTTTGCACTATAATGTTAACAGTTTTTCCTTTCTGTATTCTTTGGAACTCAGACGCTAAGGCAGCCTGCATATAAGGGTGAGAGTAGGATTGAGCTCTACGTCCTAGAGGGAACAGTATCAACATATATTATTAGGAATTTCTCTGCAAGGGTGATGCATCTCTTTTTATCACATTTACTTTTTTGTCTATTTTTTTAGTCATATGTTTATGTAAGTATGGTCTTAGGAATATTCATTTTATACTTTGGGTTATAATCCAATACTACATTATTTATTTTGTTGTTCCCTGTGTTCCATCTTCTAGAACCTTTGAGCAAGATTACAGCTAAGTCTCAAAAGGACTGAACTGTGTATTTGGAAGGTAGTCAGGACCTGTACTTCTCTCTTCTGCTTTACTGTCTGTGTCTAGTTCATTTTTTCCTCCCTCTGTAACCTCTGGCTGTATAGTGGGACACAGCTGCTATTTCAGGCCTATTGACTTCTTGGTAAAATTACAGCCATATATGCTGATATGACTTTTTAATGGTTCTACATCAAGTTTATTTGGAAAAGCAATTTGTATTTGCCTAACTTAGTTTAACTGGTCCAAGAATGTATGGTCAAGAGTATGGTGTAGGTCATGAAGGCATGAAGTACAAACTCGGCTCTGGGGGTTTACACCTGTCTCAATATCATAGATGGGGAAGATATTTCCCAGAGGACGGTAGGTTGCTTTTAGCTTGCCAGATACCCCTAAAGCATCCACTGTAAACATATGTGGCCTTATGAATGCTGCCTCCTCTTCTTTAAATGTACCTTTATCTTTGGTCTGTACAGTAGTTCCACATGAAGCAGGTCTTCAAGGATATTCTCTCTGCCCAACTACTTGTCTTAGTTATACTCTCATGTGATCACCTACATCATTTTATTAATAATGAATACATTTATTCATCCTATAGTATCTATTCACATATTTTTTCTCAGCATTCTAAGCCTCTTGAGAATGTTTTCTTGTGTCATTTATCTTAACATCTCTAAGATTTAATACAGTCTGTAACACATTATAGTTTCAGTAAGTGGATTCGGATGAATAAATAAACGTATATTAGTAGGATATGTATTAAATTACGGTACGGCTGAGGGCACTAAAATTAAAGTGCAAAACTAATGAATTTTAGTTAAAAACATTAATACTTGCTGATTAAACCATTAAAAAGATAATTTTCTCTCTGCCACTCCCCACAAAGAAGCCCTAGAAAATAGGATGCCTTAAAAGAAAACCATAGCTCTTCAGTAATGTGAGGAATTGGGGAGATTCAAAAGCAAGTAAGCTGAAAAAAATTTTAAGAGATAAGTGGAAGTGAAAGGAAAAAAAAACCCAGAGTATTAATTTTCAGGGTCTAATTCAATCAGCAAGAAAGGATTTCTCAAATGTATTTGTAGGAGACAGACGGTAAAGAGAAAATTGGTTTGCTGAAAAATGAGAACGGGGAATTAGAGACATTGGCTAAGCAAAGGGAAATGTGTTCAACAGCTGCATTTTGCTTTGGTCTTTACAAATCTAAGGGGAGATAAGGAATTGCTTAGAATAAAAACCACAATTCTATTTTAACATAGTCAAGCCACAGCTGAGGATGAGTATGTGGCTAAGAAGAGGAGGGCAGTTCAGGCTACCAACTCTGCCTAGGCTTGCTGAATTCATGATGCAAGTCCTCATCTCATACTTGGTCTTGTCTGGTTTCAGAGTTTTCAATCACCTGCCAATAATCCAGTGCAGTTGTAGGAACCCCACTTGAAATTCTCAACCTACTGTACTATTACTTTACTTGTACAAAAATGTTGCAGTAGAAAGAGTACAGATCAATAAGTCAGAAGAATTAGAATTATGGTCTTGTGTTAGAGATAAGAATTTGTATTACAGTAGCATGTCATTTTAAGTTAAAACTTTGACAGTAGAAGTAGTTAACAAAACCATATGTAGTAAAATGAGCAATAGGCCAAGAAAGATTAAGAAGAATACACACACTTAATGAATGGAAAAAGCAGAGGGGATCCGTAAAAAGAGACTAAAAAAAAAGTTCCAGAAGGTAAGAGGAGAATAAGGAATGTCACAAAGAGAGGAGACCCTTCCAAGTAGGAGAAAGTAGTCACCGAATCAAATGCTACAGATAGAACAAGGTTGGGTTTTTAAAAAGTGAATTAAATATTATTATATCCATTTATAGCAAATTATTTTGGATTATCTTTTCAAGAGATACATGACTTTCCTTTGATTTTTATTGTTTTGATTTTTCTTGAAATAGCCTACATTTTCTAAGGCCCAAACAATATATTTGATTTATGGAGTTGCTCTGATAACATTATCTTTTAAGTAACATTATATATTTTAAATCTTGTAACATAGTTTTGCTACTTTAATTTTTTTCAATATTACTACCAACCACTTCTTTAAAAAATATTTATTTATTTATTTATTTGAGAGAGAGAGATTGAGAGCTTGAGCAGGGGGAGTGGGAGAAGGAGAAGCAGACTCCCTGTTGAGTAAGGAGCCCCATGTGGGGCTGATTCTGGGACTCTGGGATCATGACCTGAACAGAAAGCAGATGCTTAACAGACTGAACCACCCAGGCGCCCCTACCAACCACTTCTTAAGAAGAGAAACTGGTGATATTATATGATTATTCCCCCAATCCCTGGTACAAAAAAAAATATTATTGGTAGTGATTTTTTTCTTTAAGAGGATGACTTTTGAACTAGAGAAGTAATTTGGATATTGCATAGAGAAATTTTTTTAATTTAAATCTCAGTTCTCTTATTTCATATAGATTCTTGGACAAGTGTGACAAGTCATTTTATCTATCAGAGGTTCATTTTTCTCATTTGTACATCTAGAAAATGGCTCTAATAATACCTGTGTCATAGAATGGCTCTAAAGATAGATGTGAAAAGGAGTGTACAACCGAAGATACTAGTTTCTTTGTTGCAATGTAAGCTTATATTTAATTATGTTTAGCTCAAATGAAATGACTTTTGAACAGATTAATTTTCTCTAGGTTAAAAGGTGAGGCTCAGTCTGTGAATCTAGAAGAAATCAATGTCTTTCCATATTCTTACATTAGCCCAAAGCAGTCCCTATACTAAACCATTCTTCTTGGGTAAACAGCAACCTAAGGTCATTTTCTCATTTTTTGCATGGTCTCTGCAGATTTCCAATTACATTTACACAAATACGTTAGGCTCCCTCTAATTAAGTGATATCTTGTTTTATAGTTAGTCTACAGAAAACGTTGGATACCAGAAATTGAAATGTCTTTGAATTGTCATTTCTGCAGGGTTCCAGAGAAACAGTGGTATTATTATTCTGAAACAGGGTTCCAGAGAAACAGAGGCAAATATGTGATTTCACTTTCATTGCCTCAGGCTTTGCTTTTACCATCTGTCATTGACTGTCAGAGCAAACTTGTCCGATGGTCTTCAAGAAAAGAAAGGTCAAAAGTCATGTGCCTCAGGCAGAGCCTTGATTATATTATTGCCTACCTGGACCTTTATCACTGACTTCCTTATTCTATATTCACACCAGATACTAGAATGTTGACTGCAGTAAATGATGGATTTCTTCCCTTATTTTACAATCTCAAATTTGGTGACCTGCTACCTGCAAGACTATAAGTTTCTATAGTTTCCTATAGAAAACTCTCTCTGACCTAATTGTTCCTCTACCTCCCCAGAAAGCTTGATTGAGTGCCTCTGAGTCTCCTGTGCATACCCCCCTCACAACACTTAATGCATCCCATTGTATTTCATATATTTCCATGACTTTCTCCTCTGCTACCTGTGTCAGCCTTGGGGGAAGATGTTATCTTCATAAACTATGTGTCTATATTCCTATCTTCAAAATACCTACATTGCAGTAGGGATGCCTTAAATATCAGTTGAGTAACTCATTGAATTGACAGTCATTATTTGGCTTCTGATCCTATGATATTTAATATTTCTATGATTCCACAATTCTCATTTGTAGTACAGGCATCAACAGGAATACTTCATCTTTTACTTTCCTGGTTTCACAGTAGCCTTTGCCTTTTTCTGTTTTCAGCATACTTTGGAAACATATGCTCATTTTCATATTACTCTGAAGCCATGTTAGGATTTTTGTGTACTGGAATTCCCAGTGTTTTTGCACAGCTTCTAAAAGAATCCACTTCAGAAGCAGGCATTTGGAGGTTGAAGATTCAAATCAAATGTTACCTTCATCTTCTATAAAACTTTTCTTGACTTTCCAGGAAGTGTTAGATCACTAATGAACTTATTCATTCTGTCTTACAGAACTCAACTGGTCATCGTTTAATTCATCCATTTACAGGAAAGAGAGAGACTGAGAGCTCCAGAACAATATCTTTCTTATTCATATATTGTTCCTTTTGCCTGGATGAGTGTTACCTACTAAGACTTTGCACATATTATTCCCTCTTATTAGAACACTCTATTGAAAACACTGTACCATTACTACCTCCAGACCTATTCCAATGCTAATACAAACACATACTTCACTGAGTAACCCCTAAATACTCTTTCCATTTTAGCTTTTTCCTATTTTCAGAAATGTCCTACATGATTATATTATCATATTATGTTTGAATATTCATTTCACTTTTTCATACTAGTCTATGAGTTCTTTAAGGTCAAGAATGGTATCTTGTTCTCCTTTGTGCCTCTCATGCCTAGTTTAAACCTGAACATAATACATGATGAATACAAATATATTTTTTAAAATAAATATACCAGTGTGCCATTCTTCTGGGCATGTATCTAGTCATTATTGGCCAGGGAGTGAATCATTTTGGCCAGTTTCACATGCTGTTATCTATACCTAAAAATTAAGTGAATTTATTGCTGTGGAGATATTTAGAGAGACTTTATAGCTATTGTCTTGGGTTAAGATTCAGTGACTAATAATGGGAACATAATAGTTAACACATTACATGACTGCTATTGATTGGGTTTCAAGAGAAAGTTTATTAATCTTAGCATTTCCTGTGGCAGAAGAGTGGATTTTTAGATTTGTCTTTCTCTGGAGGGATGACTCAGCTTATAGAAATTTAGTTCCAAGAAATTTAAGTAAAAAAGATACAATTGTAAAATGCCATACAGACTATGTCTACTGTGTCAATCATTTTTTTTTTTTTTTGGTGGCAACCTGAATAAGGGCCTCCTGAGAAGTATCAAATGTTACTTATGTTATGAGTGTAAGCTCTTAAATAGCACTGATGAATGTTTCTTATTTTCTATAGATCACCTATTTCCTTATAATCCAACTCTACAATCAACCCAAACAAGGTGCCATTATACTCAGTTCCCTATTGATTATCATTGTTTTCACGAGATCCTCAGGAAAAATATTAGTTAGTGGTTCTTCAAAATTGGGAACCTAATTAGCAATGTTGACTTAGTATAGTTCTGAGTGAAAACACTTTTTAGAGTTAACTCCTTTGTGACCCATTTTCTATGCCAGTCTACCTGAGCTCTCCCCTTTCTTTTCTTTGTCTCTCACTTTATTTCTCCCTTATACCTATCTTTGTTGACTTTCTATCATATGTAGGCCTTTCTTTCAACACTAGAGACAGAAAAAGTTAAAACCCAAATGCTATCATCAAAAAATTTTAAGGTCTTATGTAAGTACACAAATAATTTCAACACAGTTCAAGAAATTTTGATGAAGATATTATAAAATATTGAGGACGAAAAAATAATTCAATACATCTGAGATGGACAACATTCCCCCACCAAAAAACTCATATACAAATAAACAACAACAAAAACAAAGATTCTTAGTGGAAATGATGAAATAGTAGTTCACGAGGGTTGAGAAAATAGGGCACCTTAAGAAGCAATCACATTTTTCTACAGGCAGTCACATAGGCTTTTAGGGGAAGTATAGATCTGTGCTGTCCAATATGGTGGCTAATAACCATATGTGGCTATTCAAATTTAAATGAATTAACATTAAATAAAACTAGAAATTCACGTTTTCAGTTACAGAAAACACATTCCAAATGCTCAAGAGCCATATGATGCTATCTTATTGGACAATATAGTTATAGATTTTTTTTTTTTTAAGTATGTTCAGGTAGCCAGCATATAGTTACTCATTAGTTTTTTTTTTTTTTTTTTTAAAGATTTTATTTATTTATTTGACAGAGAGATCACAGTAGGCAGAGAGGCAGGCAGAGAGAGAGGAGGAAGCAGGCTCCCTGCTGAGCAGAGAGCCCGATGCGGGGCTCGATCCCAGGACTCTGAGATCATGACCTGAGCCGAAGGCAGCGGCTTAACCCACTGAGCCACCCAGGCGCCCCTACTCATTAGTTTTTGATGTAGTGTTCAATAATTCATTAGTAGCCTATGGTATAGAACTTTTACACCACCAAAGGAAATTCCATCAGTTAGCAGTTAGCAGTGGTCTAAATTTTAATAATTATGCTAAGAGTAGAAGGCATGTTTTGGAGAAATGGCTTAGAATTCAGACTGTTTTGTGAGAGAGAAGTTAAGATAAATTATAGTAATTACATTAATAGCTATCATTGATTAAATACCTACTGTGCTACATATTGACACATTTGATAACAAATATTAGTATTTCTACTTATGGAAGTGGACATTGAAGTTCAAAGACCTTTTGAAGGTCTCTTAGCTAATGAATGAGTGGAAGAAGAAGGCTGGGCCCAAAGAAAAGAGTATTTAAGAAATTTGAATTGTGTACATTACACAGTGGGGAAGAAATGTTCTAAGTAAGGAGGTGAATATGATGGGAGCTGCACCTGAAGAACAGTATACTTGTGGTGGTGGGTGGATTTTTGGATGGCATGTCTGTGGTCAGGGGCATAATTTCCAACAAATATCTGAGATTAGATCTCAGAATATTTCAGAGTTCATTGAGATCTCTGTAAAACCCAGTTTGGGATTATCTTCCTTTTTTAGGTTATATCAAGAAAAAGCTAGGAGGTCGGCGTGTCAGGAAAATATGTTATTATATAGGTAGGAGTGTTTTTTAGGGTACAGATAGTTTTAGAAAATGTAGTTATCCTAGACATTTTTGGCTTATAAAATTATTCAATGTGTGCATATATTTATAATTATGCTCACACTCCAAATAATACCCACTCACCTCCTCATGTATAGATCATATCATAACAATTACTAATGTTAAAGGCAGAGGTTTTATTTTAAGATGTAAATTCAGTAGAGTTTTGGTATTCTTGGTTTTATTTTTTCCTTAATTCATTGAACAAATATTAATAAAGGCCTACTCTGCTAGGTACTGCAGATGGAATGACAATTTAGTTTATGTTCTAGTAGAAGATACAGAAAAGAAATCATGCAATTGCAATACTCAGTAAGTGCTACAATGGCAATTTGTGCCCTTGTTGAAGCATAAACTTGAATACTGGGCTGTGAATTACTAAGATAGTGAATGATGTCAGTCGATCACATCTCAGTACAGCTCAGTTGTTCTTTCCTTCTTCTTACACACTTATAAATTCTCCTAAGGTTGTAAAAATGTTTTCTCTATGAAATATTGCTGACAAGGGAGAGATAAAACTTTAGTAAATGTTGAAAACTGTGGTTAAAATTTGAAGCTATGCCAGGGAACTCATTACACTCAACATAAATATAATTTGAGGTAAAGGAGAGAGGTTGGAAAATAATCTACAGGTATCTTCTGCTTTTTGAAATGTCATGTTACACCAGTTTGCTTTTATGAAAGACTTATATTAGTATCTGTTTTTTCCTAACTGAATGAAATCCAAGTAGGATTTTCACTTTCTTTTTTGTAAAAAAGCAAGAAGTAAAGTCGTGTTTAGTGTTTGTTTTGTAGCTAGTCATTATACAGGCTGTGCACACACCAAGCAGTGAGAGTGGCACCACCAGGCTCCTTCCCGGGGAACTACACTCAGCCTCTCAGCATCAATCTGTCATAGCTCTGAACTGTCTGTGAGCACCTGTGCTTTATCTCGATTTATTATGTGTATCCATTAGTCAGATGTATCCCAGGGTATCAGAAAAGCCTGAGAGAGGTTATTTTGGGGGTCTGGGAATGCTCAGAAATTTTTCCATATGAATTAATAGTAACTGTTTCTTCACTTTATGCCATCTTGGCTTATAAAATGTTTCCTTGGAACATTCTACTTTGAGATAACAGGGGAAACTTGTATTTATAAATTTACAAGTTCACAAGGTTCTAGGGTATAAGTATGTAAGATTTTCAAGATAGTGTCAAGGATCTCCTCTAAGAAAGGCAAGTTAAAACCACTGATTTGGGTCTTCTAAAAACAAGTCACACAAGAGATCACAGTGGAAATACCGTAATAATGATAAGGGTTTTATTCTTGAGGCTGTCTAGACTATACTGGCTTAAATATACTATAGGAGAATTTCTTCTCTCGGTCTTACTGGCTATTTGGACATTTACCTAAAGAAATGGGTATAGGTCCCTTCTGATATTAGTCACTGAGTTTTGGAGGATTTTGATACAAAGCAATAATAAATTGAAATACATTTTTTAAGTACAAATAATAGCTCCTGTTCTGATACTGCTATTCACATATTAGGCAGGATTCTGGTAAAGCTAGTACACACTATTAGATCAACTCTCCATAGATATTAAATATTAACTCTGGAAAAAATACTTTAAAAAGGAAAAAAAATATGTGAAAGAATTGGGGAACAACCAAAAGCAGAGACATACTGGAGGAGTGTCCACCCTTGAAAGACTGGAAAGTACTGGGTGAATTTCACATTTTTATGGCTTTCAGCCTGAAAGCATGCCTGATTCTGTGCCATGTGGAGTAGTGAAAACTTAGAGACTTATTGGCATCAAAACTAAAGGGCAGAGTTTGGGGCAACATAGGTAATAGAATGGTGAGGGGGGATCCAGGAAAGGGGATAACTAGAGAGGGGTGACCACAGTTTGTTGTCTAAACTGTACAAATCCCTGACTGACCTTTGAATCAGATCTATACTAAAAGAACAACTGCCTACAAAAAAGTAGACAAAGTTTGCAGTTTGAGTCCAGCCAAGTTAATTGACTACTTAAACACACACACACACACACACACACACACACACACACACGACAGCCTTCAGAAAATAGAACCAAATCACATTATTATTCATAATTCATATTATCATGATTATAGGATACAGTATGAAATCACCTGCCATATTAAAATGTAGCAAAACAGGGTATTGAGGTGGCTCAGTCAATTAAGTGGCTGCCTTTGGCTCAGGTCCTGGGATTGAGCCCTGCATTGGGCTCCCTGCTCCACAGGGAGCCTGCTTCTTCCTCTTCCTCTGCCTCCCACTCGCCCTGCTTGTGAGCTCTCTCTCTGTCAAATAAATAAATAAAAATATTTAAAAAAATGTAGCAAAACATGATTTATTCTGTAGAGAAAAAAAAACAACAACCCAACAACCAATCAATGCTCTGAGATAACCCAGACGTTGTGATTAGTAGATAAGGATTTCATGCCAGCTGTTGTGGATTTTTAAAAAAAATTATTTATTTGTCAGAAAGAGAGAGCAAGCACAAGCAGGGGGAGTGGCTGGCAGAGAGAGAAGCAGGCTCCCCACTAAGCAAGAAGCCCCATGCAAGACTCCATCCTAGAACCGTGGGCTCATGACCTGAGTGGAAGGTAGCCATTTAACCTACTGATCCACCCAGGTGCCCCAGCTGTTATGAATTGAATTGCATTCCTTTAAAAAAGATATATTAAAGTTCTAATACCCAGAACCTCAAAATGTGATTTATCTAGAAATAGAGTAGAAGTAACCAAGTTAAAATGATATTGTTAGTGTGGGCCCAATACAACATAACTGGTGTCTTACCAAAAGGGGAAATTTGAACAGACAGGCATACAAAAGGAGAACCCCATGTGAACATGAACATGAAGACAGAGACTGTGGTGATACATCTATAAGCCAGAGAATGCCAAAGATGCCAGAAACCCACCAGAAAGCAGGAGAGAGACCTGGAACAGATTCTTCCCCACAGCCCTTAGAAGTAACTAGTCCTGTTGACACTTTGAACTGTGAGACCATAAATTTTCATTATTTAGGCCATTCAGTTTGTGATTCTTTGTTATAGCAGCTCTAGGAATCAAATACATCTGCTATTATCACTATACTCAGAGATGTAACAGAAAATGTTTGTACAATGAGAAAATTGGAATTTTCATCAGAGAAACAAAAACTATCAAAGAATCAGAGAGAAAAACTGAAAAATACAGTATCTGAAACAAAATGAAATCACTGGATGGGATTAACAAAAAAAATGGAGGTGGGAAAAATTCAGTGAATTTGAAGCTGTAATAATAAAAAAATATCCAATTTGAAGAGCATAGCAAACTGTACTGAAAAATGAATGAACGAAGCATTAGGAATAGGTAGGACATGTCCCAGCTTAAATATAAATAAGAGCTCTAGAAAGAGAGGAGAGAATGGGACAGAAACAATGTCTAAAGAAAGAACTGCTGATAACTCCCTATTTTTGATGAAAGGCATACAAGAAACTCAGTGAATCTGTCATAGTAAATAAAAAAAAAAAACCTAGTCACATCATGTACAAACTGATGAAAATAAAATATAAGAATGTTTTGAAAACAGCCAGAAGAAAAGAATGACACGGTGCATACAGGGGAACAGTGAATCAAATGAAGACTGACTGCTCATCAGAATCAATGAATGCCACAAGATAGTGGAAAACTATCCATAAATGACTGAGAGAAAGAAAATAATAAAAGTCTTCCTAGAATATATAATTGATAATATTCCTAAGAATGAAGCCAATAAATAAAATTTCAGACAAAAGAAAGCTAAGAGAATTTACTGCACTAAAAGCACTAAAAGAGGTGTTAGAAGAATTTCTTCAGACTGAGGGAAAATTATGGTAGATGGAAGCACATGTCTTTAGGAAGGGACTAAGGAAATCAGAAATGGTAAATAGGTAAATAAAGACTATTTTTAATTTCTTGATGTGTAATTGCATAAAAATCTGATAACATTGTATTGTTGATATATAAAATATGTAACAATAAATACAAAAGCTATAACATAAAAGATGAAGAGGTTGTAAATTGAACTATATGTTAGAAGTTTTCTACATTTGATATAAAATGATACAAAATCAAGTGGACTGTGAAGAGTTGGGGATGTATAATATAATCTCTATAGCAGCCATCATAAAATAATGCAAAGAAGTATAGATAAAGTCAATAGACATGTTAAAATTAAAAAAAATATATTTAACTGCAAAATAAAGTAGCACTTGTGGTGAGCATAGCATAATATATAGAGAAATTGAATTACTATGTTGTATACCTGAAACTAATGTAATGTTGTGTGTCAACTCTATCCAAATAAAAAAAAATTAAAATAAGGCAGCAAAGTAGTAATCATGGAACAACAACACAACAACAAAGAAAACAGTAAATAAATAGAAAACCATGCATAAATCAAATCATATCAAAATATATTGAGTAATAATGGACTAAGCACTCCAAAAAAAAAATAACAGAGATCATCAGTGAATAAAAAAGCAAAACCCAATTACATGCTATCCAAAAAAATGGATAA
Organism: Enhydra lutris kenyoni; assembly: GCF_002288905.1. Taxonomy (NCBI): domain Eukaryota; kingdom Metazoa; phylum Chordata; class Mammalia; order Carnivora; family Mustelidae; genus Enhydra; species Enhydra lutris. The sequence continues at coordinate 17,683,792 of NW_019154121.1, forward strand.
ACACAAAGATATAATAGGTTAAAGTAAATAGAAGAGAAAAGATATACCTTGAAAACAGAAGTTTAAGAAGGCTGAAGTGGCTATGTTATCACATATAAGAGACTCTTGAAATAATATATCGTACCAGAGGTCAAGGGAGATATTTCATAGTGGTAAGAGAGAAAATTCATGTTAGGAAGACATAACAATTGTGAAAGTGTGTGTACCTTACAACACAAAATAATCAGTGGTCCATACACCAAAATGGACCTTATGACAGGCCATAAAAAAGTACATTTAAAAATATTGAAAATAACAATGACATAAAATACATTATCAATAAGAACAAGATGGTTAGGAAAACTCTAGGTATTTGCAGAATAATGAATGTTTTTGTAAATCATGAATTCAAGAAGAAATCACAAGGGAAATAGAAAATAGAACTGAATGGTGAAAAAAATACAATGAGTCAGGCTTTAGAGGGCATTTTAGGTCTTAAGGGCTTATATTTGAAATTTGGGGAGAAATTTATAGTTTTATATGCTTCTATGACATAGAAAGGAATAAGTAATAAAAGACCTAAAGTTTTACCTTAAGAAGTTAGAAAAAAAGGACACAGTAAATTCACAGTAAGTAGCAAGAAGGAAATAATAAAAATATGAGCAGAAATAAATGAAACCTAAAACAAACAATAGATAAAATGAGCAAAGTTGAATCTTCTGCATTAGCTTTCCACTGTTTGAACTTAATAATGCAGTCCCACGGGCGCTAGAATCTGGGAAGAGAAGTTTTCGAGGCTCCTGGAGTCTACACAAGGAAGAGTGGAGGGCAGAACTGGTACTGAGTGCAAACAGGTAATGTATCTAGAGAACAGCCATTTTAGTCCCTAACTCTAGTCTGGTACAAACTCCCAGCAGCACAGGGAAAAAAAAATAAAATTTTCAGCCTTTAGTGCAGTGTTAGGCATTAGAAACCAGCGACTATTTAATGAATGACTAGGTAATAATAAATAGGATTATTTCCCTCAGGTTCACCCCTTGGATGTGTCATCCTGGGTGAAAGGAAGATAAATGATGTGGCCCTGGGAAACGTGTGTATGTGTGTGTGTGTGTGTGTGTGTGTGTGTGTGTGTCTTTTTAACTGATTGTGAGTTTCAACTTTGATCTTGTTTTCTCTTAATGTTTTTTGCTTTAACAGTGGTTTATGTAATTTAACAGAAGATGTGACATTTCTATTATTATCAAGAAATGTTAAGTGGAAAAGATATTCTGGGAAATAGACTCTCCATAGGTAATCAAAATTACATGAACCCAAGATGTCCAAGTCACTAATTATAAAAAAGGAATCTAATTTGGTTCAAATATATTACTTTGTAATTGAAAAATACAGACTGTAAGTTTCAGACAGTAAAAGCCTCCTTTTTTAGGTGATGTATCCATGGAATAGTCATTTGTAACAAATTTCATTATGACTTTTTCATTTTCCAGAAAGCCACTTACCACAAAATAATAGGTTTTCATTTTCATCAAGGAAATATTTCAATGTGATAGGACATGTGTTATGTTGTATAAGTTGGGGACATTGAGGGAAAGCAAAGTGACATGTGATTTCAGACTTAAAAATATTGGTAGGAACACAAAATGAGATGTATATTCTTAACAAACCTTTAAAAGTACAATATAGTTAATTGTAAGTGCATTATTGTACAGCAGATCTTTAGAACTTACTCAACTTGCATAACTGAGATTTCATGTTCTTTTTTTTAGCAACTCCCCATTTCTCCTCTATCCTCATGGCATTAGTCTTGGCAATAATAATTGGATGGATATGACTCCGAAAACACAAACAGCAAAAGCAAAAATTTAGACAAGTGGGATTACTTCAAATTAAAAAAGCTTCTGCACACCAGAGGAAACAATAGTGAAAAGGCAGTCTATGGAATGGGAGAAAATTTTCATAAACTGCATATCAGATAAAGGGTTAATTTCCAAAAGATAAAAGGAACTAGATTAAAACTCAAGAATGGGGGTGCCTGGGTGGCTCAGTGGGTTAAGCCTTTGCCTTTGGCTCAGGTCATGATCTCAGGGTCCTGGGATCGAGCCCCGCATCGCGCTCTCTGCTCAGCAGGCAGCCTGTTTCCCTTCCTCTCTCTCTGCCTGCCTCTCTGCCTACTTGTGCTCTCTCTCTCTTTGTCAAATAAATAAAATCTTAAGAAAAAAAAACTTAAAAAAACCCTTAAGAACAAATAAAACAAAAATACTAGTAACCTGATTAAAAAACAGGCTAAAGACTTGAATATAGTTATCCAAAGAAAGCATACAAATAGTAAATAAGATATGTGGAAAGATGCTCAATCACTACTCATCAGAGAAATGCAAACCAAAACTCATACCTGTCAAGAGGACTATCACCCCAAAAAACCCGAAGTGTATAACAAAGTACAACTAGTGCTGGTGAGGATTTGGGGAAATTGGGACCCTTATATACTGTTAGGAAAGCAAAATAGTCCAGTCATGGTGGAAAACAGTGAAGAGGTTTCCCAAAAATGTAAAAATAGAGGTACCATATTATTTGGGCTTTTTTAAACTAAAATTTTTTTGAGATAATTATAGGTGCATATGCAGTTACATGAAATAATACAGAGTTTTATGTACATTTTACCCAGTTTATCCCAATGATAACAATTGCAAAACTATACTATATTATTATATATACCAGTATATTGTTAGTGATATAGTCAAGGAACTGAATATTTTTACCACCATAAGGATTCTTCATGCAGTTTTATGGCTATACTTAACTTCTCTCCAGTCCTTCACACTTTCACATACTGGTAACCACTATTCGTTATTTCTATAATTTTGTCTCTCTTAATAATTATAGAATAATGTGTAATCAACATATAAACTCTTGGGATTGGGTTTTTCACTCAGCATAATTCTTCCAGGTTGTGGGTGTCAGTAGATCATTTTATTTTATTGATGAATAGTATTCCATGGTGTGAGTATACTACTGTTTCTTTAACATTCACCTAGTTAAAGATATCTGAGTTGTTCTCAGTTTTGAGCAATTATGAGTAAATATGCTATAAACATTTATCTGTAGATTCTGGTATGAAGATAATATTTTTCATATTGAAGGGTAGTCAATGAACAATGTTACATTAGTTTCAGCTATATAGCATAGTGATTTGACAATTCTATACCTTATGCTATGTCCTCCATGAATGTAGCTACTGAAGATAATTCTTAATTTCTATGGAATACATGCCCAAGAGTGTAATTCCTGAGTTACATGGTAATTACATAATTATTATTTTTTTAAGATTTTATTTATTTCTTTGAGAGAGAGAGACAGTGAGAGAGAGCATGAAAGGGGAGAAGGTCAGAGGTAGAAGCAGACTCCCCATGGAGCAGGGAGCCTGATGTGGGACTCGATCCCAGGACTCTGGGATCATGACCTGAGCCGAAGGCAGTCGCTTAACTCACTGAGCCACCCAGGTGCCCCATAATTAAGTTTTTAAGAAAATGTTCAACTCTTTTCTCGAGTGGCTGTACCATTTCATATTCTTGGAAGCAATGTCTTAGTAATCCAGTTTCTCTGTATCCTTACCAGTGTTTGCTGTTGACATTATTTTTTCTTCTAGCTATTCTGATATTTACATGGGCATCTCACTGTGGTTTTAATTTGCATTTCCCTAATGGTTTATCATGTTGCATATTGTTCATGTGCTTATTTACCATGTGTGTTCTCTTTGATGAAATGTCCATATATTTGTCCATTTTCTAATCCTTTTTTTAAACTATTGAGTTTTGAGTGTTTTTTATATATCCTGAATCCTACTCCTTTTTAAAAATGGGGTTTGCAAATATTTTCTCAGAGTCCGTAACTTGTTTTTTAAGTTTTTAACAGAATCTTTCTCAGAGCAAAAGTTTTTAATTTTGATTATGTACAATTTATCATTTCCTCTTATAGATTGTGCTTTTGGCATCAAGTATAAGAATTCTTTGCCCAGTACTTAGCACTAGATTCTGAAGATATTCTCTTATTTTTTTTCTAAAAGTCTTTCATTTTTACATTTTCCATTATGCTCATGATCCATTTTGAGTTAATTTTTGGATAAAGCTTGAGATTTATGCAAAGGCCTATATTTTATCTTTCCATAAGCAGAACTTTAGTTTCAGACTTTTGAGAACATGTGAATAAAGGGGAAGAAAGATAAGAGTGTAAGCTTACCTAGGAAATGCACCATCATGTAGAAAACATAGGACCTGGGTTTTTTTTTTTTTTTTTAAGATTTTATTTGTTTATTTGACAGACTGAGATCACAAGTAGGTAGAGAGGCAGGCAGAGATGGGGGGGGGGGGGGGAGTAGGCTCCCTGCTGAGCAGAGAGCCCGATGTGGGGCTTGATCCCAGGACCCCGAGACCATGATCTGAGCTGAAGGCAAAGGCTTAACCCACTGAGCCACCCAGGCACCCCAGGACCTGGATTTTGAAGGGAATAATCTGTGTCTGATGACTTTAAGTTCAATGGTTAAAGTAAAATTCATGCTAAATTCCTTGCTTTGCTTTCTTTTCAGAGTAATTTTGAGAATAAAATAATTGATGAAAGAGATTTATAAAATTCAAAGTCAATGTTAATTCAAATTATTTTTTTGATTGGGTGGAGCAGATCACAAGAAAGAAAGCTGCAATAGGTTTGAGTATAGACTGTATTAAGGTTACAGTTTATGTTGCATACTTGCCCATCTCTCTGTATTGCAGAGGTCTATGTTTCTCATTCCACCTAATATCTGGCTCTGTTTATCTGAAAACAAGTTAGTAAAATTTTGTTTTGGAAATTTTTTTATTCTTGATCTGGCTATTCAATAATTTCATTTTTATGCATCATAAAAGGAAAGAAAATCAATGGCCAAATGTTTGCTTCCCCAACACCTGGAAAAAAGAGACAAAGTATAATTCCTATTCCTCGGGTTCCTGTGGTAGGGAAAATAATGCTTCTCCCCCAAAGATATCTGTGCCCCAATCTTTGAAACCTCGAAGGTATTACATTACATGGTGGTGGGGGGGGGTTGAAGGTTGTTAATCAGTTGACCTTAAGGTAGTGATTAGCCTGAAATGTTCAGGTGTGACCGATGTTCATAAAGACTATCTATGAAAAGCCTACAGTGAATATCATTCTTAGTGGGGGAAAAACTGAGAGCTTCTCCCCTAAGGTCAGAAAAATGATAGGGATGCCCAGTTTCACCACTGTGTGAGCATAGCACATAGTAGGTGTTCAGCATAGTACTAGAAGTCATAGCCTCAGCAATCTGACAACAAAAAGAAATAAAAGGCATTCATATTGGCAAAGAAGAAGTCAAACTCCCACTCTTCGCAAGTGACAATGATACTTTATGTGGAAAACCCAAAAGACTTCACCCCAAAATTGCTAGAACCCATACAGGAATTCAGCAATGTGGCAGGATATAAAATTAATGCACATTTATCTGTTGCATTTCTATACACTAACAATGAGACAGAAGAAAGAGAATTCAGGAGTCAATCCCATTTACAATTGCACCCAAAAGCATAAGATACCTAGGAATAAACCCAACCAAAGAGGTAAAGGATCTGTACTCTAAAAACTACGTAACTTTCATGAATATTGTTAAAATGTCTATGCTACCCAAAGCAATCTACACATGCAATGCAATCCTTATCAAAATATAATCAATATTTTTCACAGAGCTGGAGCAAACAATCCTAAAATTTGTATGGAACTAGAAAAGACCCCAAATCACCAAGGAAATATTGAAAAAGAAAAACAAAGCTGGGGCATCACATTGCCTGATTTCAAGCTTTATTACAAAGCTGTGATCACCAGAACAGCATGGTACTGGCACAAAAACAGACACATAGATCAATGGAACAGAATAGAGAGCCCAGATATGGACTCTCAACACTATGGTCAGCTAATCTTCAAAAAAGCAGGAAAGAATATCCAATGGAAAAAAGACAGTCTCTTCAATAAATGGTGCTGGGAAAACTGGACAGCTACACGCAGAAGAATGAAATTCGACAATTCTCTTGCACCATATACAAAGATCAGCTCAAAATGGATGAAAGACCTCAATGTGAGACAGGAATCCATCAAAATCCTAGAGAAGAACATAGGCAGTAACCTCTTCAACATCGGCCACAGCAGTTTCTTTCAAGACATAGCTCCAAAGGCAAGGGAGATAAAAGCAAGCATCTTTTAAAGTGATAGAGGGAACCAGAAGATAAAATTGGATTCTGAGAGAGACTTGAAGATGTTATATTATTGCTTGATGGGTGAAGGCACCACAAGCTAAGGAATGCAAGTAATGAAGATGCTTCTAAAAAAGACAATGAAATGGATTCTGTCCTTGGGCCTTGGGAAGAAATTCAGCCTTCCTAACATCTTGATTTTAGCCCGGTGAGACCCATTTTGAACTTCTTACCTCCATAACTATAATATAATAAGTGTGTGTTGCTTTATGTAACTGTTTGTGATAGTTTTTAAAAATAGCAATTGGAAAACAACTCAGCGCTGAATTGTTATTTAACTAAATCAAATTGATGGGATTTAAAAAAAAATATTTCTGTGAACTCTCAGAGCACTTTATCTGTTCATGTTTCTCTCTACCTTTTGTTTCTTAATGATGTTCTCCAGCACCTGTAGAGTGCATAGCACATAGTAGGTGCTTAAAAATATGCTGATAGAGTGTATGGATATATGAATGCCTTCTCATCTTAATTAAATTCAATATATTTTTATTGGATATCTATTATGTGCCAACCACTGCAGTTTTGGGGAGTGCTGTGTCTTATTCAGTTATCTAACTGAATAAGATAACTGAATAAGACACAGAGCATTCTAGTAATGGAGATGGGTACCAATAACTCTATAATGTGGAAATAATGATAGGAACATTGAAAAAAAAAGTTGGGTGAATAGAATAGCTGATGATATTTTTTGCTGTCTAGAGGAGTTGTGCAAAGCTTTTAAGTAGAAGGGACATATGAAATGAATCCTAAAGGATAATTATATGGCTTTCATGAAGAATCAGGGGCTTGATGGGTAGAAGAAACAGCATTTGCAAAGGCACAAAGATGTGAAACTTTAAGGCATCTTCAGGAAAGGGTTGATTGTTCAATGTGGGTATGTAAGTATGTGTATGAGGGAGAAAGATACTACAAACGAGTTTCGTAAATAAGCTTGAATGCCATTCTTCATAATTTCAGTATTATTCTGAAGACAGTATAGAGGGAATAATTGCAACATGAAAAGTGATATAGACAGATCATCAGTTTAGAACTATAACACTGACCACTATGTGGAGAATGAATTGGATGGGGAATGAGAGGCAGTTAGGAAGCTGTCACAACAGTCAGGACTGAATATGATGAGGGGTGAACTAGAGCAGTTGCAAGATTATTTTTTTAGTTTTACAAGTTTTACAAGTCCTTTTAGCAGTAAGTATGAAGGTTGAATTGATGGCTAATTGGTTTGGGAGGAGGGTGGTAAGGGAAATGGAGATATCAAATATGTTTTGAATTGGGGTGGCTGGGCAGATAATAGAATTGTGATCTGTGATACATATAGGAAAAAGAACAGTTTGAAGGATCAGTGAAAATTAATTTTGGAGATACAGAGGTTGACAGCAAGACATGCAGATAAAATATGGAATAGGAAGCTGGATGTTAGGAAAGATATTGAATATGGGATTATTGATGAGAACCTCAAATGTTATTATATTATCATCTTCTGAGTCCATGGTGGTATATAGAAAGTAAATAGCCTTTGTAATTAGATAGACTTGAACTTAGATCCCACATTAATCACTTATTACTTGGATAAAAATAAGCAAGTTACACCCACTTTTTTTATCTATGGAATAAGTACAACAATATTTAGTTCAAAGAATTTTTGAAATTAAAGTATGTAATGTGCATAAAACACCTAAAGCAAATTGTATACTCAGAAATCTTCATTTACTCTTTTTCTAACTCCCTCATTTCTTTTATTTAATATTGAAGTTCTCAATAATGGGGTTAATATTTTATTAGCCTTTATATAAAACAGGTTGCAGGTGCTCAGTAAATGCCAGTTGGATTTAACTATTTAAAATATTTTAAGTTGAAAAAAACTATATTCACGAAAATATTTTAAAAAGACAATTGTAAAATTTAAAAGTTAAATGCTTAATCTTCTCCAATCCCACTTCTTGTAGTTGAAAATTGTCAATATTTTAGTGTAAAAGTTTATAGATTTTTAATTTCTCTATATAAATAGATACTAAGTACTTGGATTAGTAAAGTGGTATCATATTAACAGGTTGTCCATCAGTTTGCTTTTGTTAGTTAACAGTATCTGTATGGTAGAGTTCATGTCAGTGTATGCCCCATTCCTTTTCATGGTTGTATGTGTTTTACTGTGTGAACACACTATCAGTTTTTTTTAACTCTTCCCCTATTGATGGACATTTGCCTTGTTTCTGATTTTTGGATATTGCAATGTTGCAAAGTGTAGTCTTAAACATATTTCTTTATACATCTGTGAAAATATTTTTGTAGAATATTTTGATACTTGTACTTATATAAGAGTACTTGTTCATGGGGTACGCATATAATTTATTTTACTAGAGACTGCTCACACTTTAGAATGGTGATATAAATGCTCATTCCCCAACTGTGTAAAATAGTGCCTAGTTTTCTCCTTTCTTGACAATAGCTTTATTTAAAAATTGGCCAACATGTGAAGGAAAAAACTTGTTCAAATGAAATTTTAACTTACATATTTAAATTACCAGTGAGATTGGGCCTACTTTTCTGTTTATTGGCAGTTTGAATTTTTTTTTTTTCAATCTGAGTTTTTTCTCCCAATTCTTGGTCTGTAATTCACTAGTTTCTTGTTTTTGCTTTCTAAATGTGGTATAAGAGGAAGAGAGAGAACATTTGAGTGCTTCTTTAAAAGAATAGCTTACAACTGTGCTGTGTGTAAATGAGCAATCTACTTCATGACATATCATATGAAGACTCTGAAGATCACCTTTAATAGTGACATGTGTGACAGTCATTGGTCACTGGAAAGAAAAAAAAACTTTTGAGAAAATAATATGTACTTGATTTCTGCCCCTTCTTCTTTACAAAATATTAAGACAAAAGGGAGAGAAATATTACTGAGCAATTACTTAATGCTACACTTGTTGTACACTTTATTACATCAATCTTCTCAGTAATCTTATTATTCATAACATTTTTCAGATGAATGGCCAGAGGTACAGGAGGTTAATAAAGCTTCTCAAATTCCCACATTTTTAATGGCAGCTTAGAGCTTAAGTTCTAGCCATTGCCAAAGTCCATATTCTTTCTGTCATGATATAGTGCCTCCTCCTTAATTAGACAAATTCTAACAATTCTAAGCAACAATCTACCTGTGTGTGTGCATATATATATATATATATATATATATATATATATAGTATTTTGGAAAGTGCTTAAGGACAGTTTGATATTTATTAAAATAAAGGCAGCATGTGGCAGTGAGTGCTGCATAGAAGCAATGCTGTTGTAGCTTAAAAGAGGAAGAAAAAGATTTCAGCAGTTGTAGGTCTTCAGCTGGGCCCAGGAGAAAGGGCAGGAACTGGATGTATGAAAGGGAGGCAAGGCCCTCTAGAGGGGAGTATTGGTTTTGGGCAAATATGAGGTGGATATTCTATTATGGTTCCAGGTGTGGACAATGAGGCCTTGCTGCTAGTTTGGGCCAAAGAAAGTCATGGATGACAAGATCATTGTTTTGTGGTTTTTCCTCAGGCATTCAAAATATGTTGTGTGTTTTAGCATACAGTGCTAGCTTTTACCTAGTTCTTAGATGTTTCAAATTGGTAGTATTAAATATTACAAGTTTAGGGGGCATTACAAGTACAACAAATAACATTTCATGCAGTATCCAAAAGGACAAAGAAATGAAAAGATTTTTCCTACTGCTTTTAAAAGTCCTGTACTTGCCTAGAGGACAGAATTAAATATTTGACAGAAAAGCTGATAGAAAAAAAAAAAAAAAGAAATTGCTCAAAAGTAAATTGAGGACAATAAAATCAAGGTTGCTTCCTGTAGTCATTAGAAGTGTGTATAGAGAAAAGACTATTTCACAGAGATAAGAAAATGACATTAGTGTTTTCTGATACAGAGTCATCAAAATCTATTTAGTTTTTATGGCTAGATAAGTTTCTAACCTTACAGGAGACTTCAAAGACAGATAAGTGGAGAGATAAAACACCCCAATGGAATTTAATTAAAACTGTAATGAACATTGGTTTTGGGTTATCTGGATGAATTTTCAGTCTCTTGCAGTTTGTGTAACATTGAGAGATTTCACTTTGGTCAAGTTTGGGCATTTGACTATGAGATACTTGCTGATGGTATGTCCAAGGAACAACATAAATATCTGGGTCTGTTTAGAAGTGATGGCCTTTTATGTTCTTTGAGACCATAGTGATGGAAAATGAGCTAGAGACAATGTTGACAGAGTTATAAAGGCTAAAAATCACAAGATAGTAGTATTTTCATAATAGTACTATTATGCATGCTATTTAATTTTGCACAATAATTAATTTTATTGAGTGTTTATTATGTGTCAGGGATATTATATTCATTAACTCATCTATCCTTAATAATAACACTATGAGGTAGGTAGAAACTATTTTTAAGGGGCGCCTGGGTGGCTCAGTTGGTTAGGCCTCTGCCTTTGGCTCGGGTCATGATCCCAGGGTCTTGGGATCGAGCCCCGCATTGGGCTCTCTGTTCAGCAGGGAGCCTGTTTCCCCCTCTCTCTCTGCCTGCCTCTCTGTCTACTTGTGATCTCTCTCTGTGTCAGATGAATGAATAAAATCTTAAAAAAAATAAAAAGAAACTATTTTTAACTCTATTTTAAAATGGAGAAACTGAGGTTTAGAATAGTCAGATGCTTATCTAAGTTCACAGAAGTAAGTAGCAGTGCTGGGATTCCATTCCAAGTTTGGATGACTTTGTAGTAGGAGATCTTAACCTCTCCACTATACGGGTCTTAAACTCTGTGCTAGATATCACCTAGTTCCATTTGGTAAGTAGCAGTGGAGTAGAGGATAGAGACCTAGAGATAGAGTCATAAGACCTACATTTAAATCCTAGTTTTGCTACTTAGTAAGTTGTATAACCATCAGCTAAACTGGACCGCATGTCCAAGATGACTCAAGCTTATGTCTGGTGGTTGATCCTGACTCTTAGCTAGGAATTCAACTAAGGCTTATTCATTCATATGCCTTTGACTTCAGAGAGTTTGTTTCTGAAGTGTCAATTCCTTTTGTTTGCTTGACAAACTTCTTTTTTTTCCTTAAAGCCTATGTCTTAAGCCTTCTTTCCACAACCATCAGATTGACTTGATCTAACCATCCTTGCATTCTTTGAGTAAATTGTTCTTATCTCTGTTAGAATTCTCCTTCTCTGATATTGCAGGTATTGAATTAGAAGCTAATCTATACCAATAGACTGCAATCCCAAGGGTTAAACCCAAAACTGCATTTTTTTCTTTAGAGACTAGACATTCTCTCCATAATAGGTGTCTGATAAATGCTGATGAAAGAATGCTATTAAGTCAACCTTCCACATAAGTATTATATGAATGGTCAAGAGCTTGTTTGTATAGTAGTTACCCTATTTAGCCAAGTAAAATCACTGAGGGAAGTTAGAGGGTGAGTCACAATACCACAAAATTCCCCTGTTAAAACAGGATTGAATTTTATAAGTCTCTTTATATTTTACTTTTCCATTAGGGATATACTGATGATAATACAATTTATTTGCTTGCATAAACCTATGAAGGCTTAAGAATTATTTCAAATACGCATTATTTTCTTTATCACACAGGTGCAACTCTATAAATAATGTAAGGCAACTCAGTAGAATTTGCTATATCTAATATTGAATAGGAGGACTTCCAGGGAAAGTGGCAGAGTAGGAGGATGCTACGCTCACCTTGTCCCATAGGTATGCGTAGATATGGCCTGCATCAGTGTAATATCAAATAGAAGTGATAAGAATTACTATCTCTAGCAAAGTATTTTAGAGGCTATAGTGTTTCTTTTTACCTCCCAAATATTTACTTAAATGTACACCATTCATTCATCACAAAACATTTATTTTAATTTTTTAATGTTTCCAAAAAAACATTTAATTTAAATTTTTTTAAATTTAAGTACTATAGTTTAGAGATTAAAACTGAATAAAAGCAACTGTTTTATAAAACTCATTTCATAGTGATTAGTAACCAAATAGATAAAGAGTATAAAAATAGGAGATAAATGAGATAATGGAGGTAGGTAGTATAAATGAAATAAAAGACACAGATATGACATGATTCTGTTTGACTATTTAAGGTCATATGCCAGAGAGCATGAGATAATTGAGGTGTGTTTTGAAAAATGAGGAGCAAACTACTAGAAAGAATGAGGTTGGTGAGGGGAAAGAGCCTCCCAAGCAAAGTAGACACTAAGGACAGACATGGAGTCATAGACATTGCACCAGTCTTCTCGTGACAGCACTTCTTTAACTTGGGAAGCCATAGAAGGCTTGGGAGAAGGAGATTGCCATGATCAAAAGGTGGTTTATGAAGGCAAACATATATGTATTATGGAAAAATGAAGACAGGGAGGAGAAAGCATGGGAAAGGGTCAGGAGGTTATTGCAATCTGATGGCAATGGGGGATATGAATGCAGGCAGGGACTGGGGGAATGGTGACATAAACTTGGATAATAGACAAAGCAAAGCATGGGATTTGCCATGAGAGGGAGTAGAAGAAAAAGGACACCGTGTTAAACTACAGGTTTTGATGACTGAGCAAGTAGTAGTACTATTAGCATAGATTCAACAGGAAGAACAGAGAGAACGTAAGTCCCCTTTTAGAAAATACATTTGGAATACACACTCATAGCCATGATTCTACTGCTGCCAGAGATGTTCCACAGCTTTGCTGAGAGGCCAAGGCTTCCTACCTCCTGCATCGAAGCAGGCAACATCTTTGGAAACTGGTCCGTGAATTTTAGGTAAGCCCAGATGTTATGCCAGTAGGAGCATATTGCAATAGGAATTCACATTTTATCTTTAATTGACACACAATGGCAGCAAATAACATAATTTGCATTCTGGTAGCGAAGCCAAGCCAGTACTGATTTGAGACAATACTTTGGGATCTCTATCTGGACATGCACAGTCTCTTTGCCCATACAAATGAGCACAAATGCAGCAGGCAATCTTTAGTGACTAATAATACCTCCTTTCAGATTCTGAGCAGAGTTTGTTTGCTTGTTCATTGTTTGTTTCTTTTCTGATTTTGGCATGCTGTGTGGCATTACAACCCCTATTCTAGATGCGAGAATCAAAGCACAGTTAATCAAGTAGAAAATTTACATACAGATTCACAAAATAAATCTAAACCAACAAACAAAAACAGTGCCATGTATATACCAAGATTTGAAGAAAATGTTTTTCTCCTAGGCTGGAATAAACTGGCATTGTCCTTTCTTACGTTACTCTATTAAAATACAGTCATAGCAACAATAACAGCCAAGCAAAACAAAACAAAACAAAAAACAATACTATAATGATGTTTCTTAGTAGTGTAATTTAATGAATATTTCTTACTTGTTGAGACTGTTAATAGCCATAAGTTAAAATACATAAAAATCTGTCCTTAAGTCTGCTGCTTTTCCCAGTGGTTCCCATCTGGAATCTTTGGTAACTCTACTGGCAGATCAAGCCTATATTGCTCTTGAAATGGTCCTGATTAATGTGAAGTATGTTTCAGTTGCTCCGCAGCCTCAGGCCATCCTTATGGTGGCATATACAATTATCCTATCGCCCAGATTTTTGATAACCTGAATTTCAAGGGACAAGGTCAGAGTGACAAAGAAAGTTGGTTTTCCTAAACCACCTGATGAGTGCCTCTCCTGTTGCCTCCTGCCCCATGTGGATTACTTCTGCCTTAGCTTCTCTGCCTAGCACTCCTCAGTGCCTTCCCCACATATGCATGTCTATGGCTATGGAAACCAGAGCTAAGCACAAGAAGCTGTCCCTGCTTCACCTCCAGAATCAGCCCTGACTTTCTCCCCACTGTCTACTTTCAACTTCCTCTCATGTGGCTTTGGGTTCTTAAAACTATTTCCTTGCCCTATTTGGGATAATGACTTAAATTTAGTCACCCTTGGAAGTGATGACTGGCTCTTGATTCCAACATTGCTACTAAGGACAGTACCCTGACATAGATACCACCTGGCCAGGTCTACTAATCCTTATCCCCTGATTTTCAAAAAGAAGGAGTATCTCTATAACGTCCCTTCCCCCAAAACCCAGAGTGGAGGATGCCTGCCTTCCTTTTGAGATCTCCCTCTTTCAGGACATTGGACTGTGCTTTCAAATCACATCTTTTCTCTCCCCAATCTGAGTTATGAACATTCAATATCCTATTAACAAGAGCATATTACCCATTTGGCTTCCATCATCAGTTCTGATTTCATTTTATTTAAGTTTTAATTTTAATTCTAATAGAAGTGCCATTTAATTTCAGGTATTCAGTATAGTCTTCCATACATCTCCCTGTGCTCATCACAACAATGCACTCATTAAACACCATCATCTGTTTAACCTACCCCCCGACCCCTTTCCCCTCTGGTAACCATCATTTTGTTCTCTATAATTAAGAGTTTTTTCCTTGATTTCTCTCCTTCTTTTCCCCCTTTGCTCATTTATTTTGTCTCTTAAGTTCCATATATGAGAGAAATCATATAGTATTCGTCTTTCTCTGACTACCTTATTTCACTTAGCATTATACTCCTGAGATCCAACCATGTCGTTGCAAATAGTAATATTTAATTCTTTTTTATGGCTGAATAATATTCTACTATATATGTTTAGATTTTCTTTATTCATTCATCAATCTATGGACACTTGGTCTGCTTCCATATCTTGGATATTGTAAATAATGTTGCTGTAAACATAGGGGTGCATGTATTCTTTGGAATTAATATTTTTGTATTCTCTGAGTAAATACCCAGTAGTGTAATTGCTGAATCATGCGATAATTCTATTTTTACATTTTTGAGGAACCTCCATCTTGCTTTCCAGAGTGGCTGTACCAATTTGCATTCCCAACAGTGGAAGAGGGTTCCTTTATTTCCACATTCTCACCAACACTTGTTTCTTGTGTTGTTGATTTTAGCCATTCCAGCAAGTGTGAGATGGTATCTCATTGTAGTTTTGATTTGCATTTCCCTGATGATGAGTGATATTGAGCATGTTTTCATGTGTCTATTGGCCATCTGTGTCTTCTTGGGGGAAATGTCTGCTCATGTCTTCAGCCCATTTTTAATTAGATTATTTGTGGGGTTTTTAAGCTATTGTGTTGTATAAGTTCTTTATATATTTGGGTACTAACCTTTTATCAGATAGGTCATTTGCAAATCTTTTCTCATTCTGAAGGTTGACTTTTAGTTTTGTTGATTTTCCCTTTCCTGTGCAGAAATGTTTTATTTTTATGTAGTCCCAATAGCTTATTTTTTTAAAGATTTTTATTTTTAAGTTATCTCTTTGCCCAACGTGGGGCTCGAACTTCCAGCCCGGAGATCAAGAGTCACATACTCTGCCAGCTGAGCCAGCCAGGTACTTCCCTCCCTAATAGTTTATTTTTACTTTTGTTTCCCTTTCCTCAGGAGACAAATCTATAAAGAAGTTACTCTGGCCAGTGTCAAAGAGGTTACTGCATGTATTCTCCTCTAGGATTTTGATGGTTTCCTGTCGCACATTTAGGTCTTTAATCCATTTTGAATTTATTTTTGTGTATGCTGTATAAAAGTGGCCCAGTTTCATTCTTTCGCATGTTGCTGTCTGGTTTTCCCAACACCATTTGTGGAAGAGACTGGCTTTTCTCCATTGGATATTCTTTCCTGCTTTGTCAAAGATTAATTGACCTGATAGTTGAAGTACATTTCTGGGTTTTCTGTTCTGTTTTATTGATCTATGTGTCTCTTTTTGTGCCAGTACCGTATTGTTTTGATCACTGTAAATTTGAAGTCTGGAATTTAATACCTTCAGCTTTGCTTTTTTTTTTTTTTTTCCAAGATTGCTTTGGTTACCTGGGGTCTTTTGTGGTTCCATACAAGTTTTAGAATTATTTGTTCTAGCTCTGTGAAAAATACTGGTGGTATTTTAATAGGGATTGCATTAAATGTATATATTATTTTGGATAGTATAGACATTTTAGCAATGTGTTTTAATCCACAAGCATGGAATGTTTTTCCATTTCTTTGTGTCATCTTCAATTTCTTTCATCAGTGTTTTATAGTTTTCAGAATAAAGGCCTTTTACGTCTTTGGTTAGGTTTGTTCCTGGGTATCTTATTATTTTTGGTGCAATTGTAAGGGGTATTGTTTTCTTGATTTCTCTACCTGCTGCTTCATTATTGGTGTATAGAAATGCAACAGATTTCTGTACATTGATTTTATATCCTGCTACTTCACTGAATTTATTAGTTCTAGCAGTTTTTTAGTGGCTTTTCAGGTTTTCTATGTAGAATGTCATGTCATCTGTAAAATAGTGAAAGTTTTACTTCTTCCTTACTTATTTATATGCCCTTTATTTCTTTTTATTGCCTGATTTCTGTGATTAGGGTTTCTAGTACTATGTTGAATGAAAGTGGTGAGAATAGACATCCTTGTGTCTGAGAGGAAAAGCTCTCAGTTTTTCCCCATTGAAGATGACATTAGCTATGGGTCTTTCATAGATTGCCTTTATTATGTTGAGATATGTTCCCTCTAACCCTATTTTGTTGAAGGGTTTTTTTTTTTTTAATCATGAATGGATGTTACTTTATTGTAATTTCTGCATCTATTTAAAGGATCATATGGTTCTTATCCTTTCTCTTATTGATGTATCACATTGCTTGATTTGCAAATATTGAACCAAACTTTCATCCCAAGAATAAATGCCACTTGGTCATGGTGAATGATTTTTGTAATATATTGTTGAATTTGGTTTGCTAGTATTGTTATTTTTTAAAAAGATTTTATTTACTTGATAGAGTGAGAGAGAGAGAGAGAGAGAGAGAGCACAAGCAGGGGGAGGGGTTAGAGAGAAAGAGACTCCCCACTGAGCATGGTTCCCCATGTGGGATTTGATTCCAGGATCCTAAGATCATGACCTGAGTCAAAGCCAGCTCCTTAGCAACTGAGCAACCCAGGTGCCTGGTTTGCTACTATTTTATTGAGAAATTTTACACTTATGTTCATTAGGATATTGAACTTTAATTTTTTTTAATGGTCTCTTTTTCTGGTTTTGGTATCAGGGTAATGTTGGGCTCATGGAATGAATTTGGAAGTTTCCTCCTCTTCTATTATTTAGAATAGTTTGAGAAGAATAGATATTAACTTTCCTTTAAATGTTTGGTAGGATTTGGCTGTGAAGACATCTGGTCCTGGACTTTTGTTTTTTAGAAAATTTTTTGACTATTGATTCAATTTCTTTGCTGGTTATCAGTCTGTTCAAACTTTCTATTTCTTCCTGTTTCACTTTTGGTAGTTTATATGTTCCTAGGAATTTGTCCATTTCTTTTAGGTTGTCCAGTTTGTTGGCATATAGTTTTTCATAATATTCTCTTGTCTTTCTGTGGTTTGGGTTGTTATTACTTCTCTTTCATTTGTCATTTTATTTACTGGAGTCCTTTCTCTTTTTTTCTTGATAAGTCTGGCTAGAGGTTTATCAATTTTGTTCATCATTTCAAAGAACCAGCTTCTGGTTTCATTGATCTGTTCTATTGTTTTTAGTTTTTATATCATTTATTTCTGTTTTGCTCTTTATTATTTCTTTTTTTTTTTCTCTGATGGTGTTTGGTTTGTTATTCTTGTTCCAACTCCTTTAGGTGCAAGGTTTGGTTATTTATTCATTATGTGTGTATTATGTGTGTGTATTATGTATTATGCAAACTGAGATAGGAAATAGAGTTCCCCAGAAATCAGTGTTGATTGGTGAATTTTCTATTTGTACTTATTGCTTTAATAACTATGTGAACCATTCTCAGAGGAGTGGGAAAAATCACCAAAAAACTGTGTTTTAAATATTCAATATACAAAGCCATTTGCTATACCCAGAGAGACAGGATTGATGGACAGGACATGGGGAATTACTGTTTCATAAATGAATCACAGAAGAATAGACTTCCATTGAACAATCACACCTCTCCTGCAGATTCCTGATAGGAACTGGCAGGTTTGTTTTGCCACAACTATGAAAGATGAGGGATTTTTTAGGTGGTTATTGAAATTGTCAATCAAAATCTAATACAAATGGGTGACCTGATAGAAAAGCAAAAGGAAAGAGGATAAGGTTAAATGGAATCTTAAAACTCTAGATTATATATTAAGTGGAAATTTATTATAATTATATGATTATATATTGGGCCTAGGTTTAATTAATAGTTACATAAGCTTTAAAAACAAATCTTGGTCTCTTGTATACTTTTTCTGTCAGGGAGCTCATCATCACATATGTAGGCAGAGTTGCTAAGGAATAACTGATTATATTACAGTTTTTATTTTGTTGAAATATCATTTGGCTTTCTCTACTTTCTTTTTTAGGTCTCTTAATAAGACATTAATTAATTAATTCATTTCATTCATTCATTCATCCACATGTACATTTTTTCTCTTTGAAAAAAGTATTTGTTGAGTGTCTATTTTATGCAAAGCCCCATCCTAAGCCCTAAGGATGTAATAAACAAAATACTGCTGGTTTATGTGATAATAGAACTTTGAATATATAGGATGAAATCAACAGTAATTGGAAAATAATATAAAACATATAAAGTTTCAAGCTGCAATAAGTGCTATGATGTAAAACTACAGGGTTTTATAAGATGATGTGAGACCAAACTGACCAGTGCTGATGGTAGTAGCAGTCATAGAGGTGATGATGGTGGACAAGACACCTCATGAGGAAGTGATATTTAAATTGAGATCTGAAGCATCACTCATTGTTAATGAAGCAAATTGGGAGCTGGAATAATGAAGAACCTTTCTAGACGGGAATGATCTGTGAGAAGAGACTGAATTGGGCGAGACAAGGGCTAAGACTTGGGTATTCACCCACCCCTAAGACAGCATGCTGCTATTCTCTTTTAATCTTCTTAGTCTGTGCATCTTTATATCCTTCAGCTATTTCTGACATGACATGAGTTTCAGAACTCTCACCTCTCTTTCTGCTCCTCTTTGACCATGCTCCCACCTGTCTCTGTGTCTTTTACGTGTCTTTCTAACACAGCAGCATGGAAGTCATGTGAGTAGGTCAGGAGAAGACCAATGCCTCTGAGTCTCAAACTGTAGTTGGAAGAAGTTATTACTGAAGTCCTACCAAAAACATTAGCCAGTATTTATTGGGGTGACCCTAGGAACTCTACTGGGCTGGCAAAGCAGGTACTATCTTCTATACTTGTCTGCTTACCATTTTCATATCAGTAATACCTTAAAAGGTGATAAAGAAGCAAAGCTGGTGGATTTAATATCAGTCTTCAACTGATTTTTTTCTGATTTTCTGATTTTCTTTGGTCAACATAACTAGCATTTTGATGTAGGGCAAAAGAGAACAAAAGAGCTCTTTTATCTATTTCCACAAGCTCCACATTACAACAATGTCTTTTTTGTGTTTTATCTCTTTTCTCTCAACCTGAAGTTCCTTGGGACCTGTTTCTCTTCATAAATAGTTCTCATGCTGGAGTGGAAAATGTTACTATTGGCAATGGATTTTCCAAGGTGGACAAAGTGCCAAGTGGTTTCCAAAGAATCCTGGAGGCTTTAGCCTAAATGATAAAAGGCAGTATATGAAAGGGAGAGAGTTGATCCTGTAAATAAATTTGACTGGCATTAAGTATTTAATGTGATGGCTGGCTCCATGAGGGCAGTACATTAAATGCATAATGGCATAGTATCCATTTGGGCTTTACTGTAAATCTGACAAGCCCCAACCAGGCTGCATGGCATTAAATTGTAAGTGACAAGTTCTGATAGAGCTGTCAGCTTGAGAAGGTTTACTTTAAAGCAAACAAAAAGGGCTGCAGATTCTTTTATTAATAAGGTAATTCTCAGTTGGAGCAAAGGGGGGGGGCAATGTAATACTGTCATAGGCACAGGGCTTTGGAATTAAACCTGGGTTTGAATTACTGGCCCTGTTGCTTATGCTGTGTAATCCTTGAGTAAATTACTTCACCTCTCTGAGTCTCCATTCACTGAGTATAATGGGAATGTGTATTTCAGACTTGCCTTAGGTAAGACTCCCCAAGAAACAAACTTGGGATAGAGATATACATTCATGTAATTTATTAGGAATTAGTCTTGGGAAAAGTAGCTTCAGTGGAGTAAGGGAAGTATGACTGGCTAAGAGAGAAGTCAGATATTCTTCTTACCTTCCTTTAACCACTTGCAGTAATAGCCATTTTATAATTATATTTTAACATTTTTATTAATCTCAAAAGAAGTTATTAAACTTACCTATAACCTAGATTTCCTGGAAATAGAATCTAAGATGGAATTTTTATTGCAAGTGGGATATTGGGGAGTGGTCTCAGGTATATCATCTGTAAAGGACTAAGGGAAGCAGCATTGGTCAGAGCAAGAGATTGATCTACAATGTAGTTCAAAAGAGGCTCAGATGATCCCATGGAATGATGTGACACAAGGATGGCATTTCAAAGTTGTCTCATATTGAAGCGGGGGATCTGGGTCTTTGTTCACCTTCATCAACAGGTCACTGGATATAGACTGCCTTTGAGAATATAATTTTGGGCAAGAGAGCTCCATTGGGACAAGTGCAAGTTTCAGGGAGGGACTCATTTCCCTGGAGCTATCAGCAGACAAGATGCCTGGAAGCTGGGGGTATATCTCTCCGTTCTGAATAGTCTACCACTTGAATCCACTTGTTTCCTGTAATAATTGTAGGAATAATAATAATAATTATAGGAATAATAACAAAAACAACAACATTTCACACCATCTACAAACAGTTTCTTCTACAATCTACATTGGTTATTTCCTGGGGTATTCATACTCCTTACTGGAGGAAAATTAGTGGAATAAAGTCTAGCCCCTCTTGCTGCAAATGCTCTGTAGGCTACAAATAATATTCATAATTTTCCTCCATTACTATCATTCTATCATTCTAGATTTCCCTGCCCTTGAGTTAGTATTTGTGCTAGTAGCATCTCCTGGACGGTCATCGTCATGCCTGAGGAATTTTTAGTTCCCATGTATCCTATCTTATTCAAATCGTGACTGCTTCATTTGTTGATAAGCTATCAAAATTGGGCAGAAGAGGAAATTTCCTTGGTCATGTGGGCATTAAATGTATTATTTTTTCCCTCACTGTTTCATAGCTGCTTTACCTCCTTCTAATATAAGTATTAATTTCCCTGGCAGGGATGGTAATTTCTGTTCCTTGATCTTTGGTTTTTTTAGCACAAGGAGTCCAAAGTGACTGTGTGGTAGGTGTAAACTTTAATGACAAGTATTTACCTCTTGAAACCGAGACTTATTGATGCAAAGAAACCACAATTGCAGGGACAATTAGTATAATTCATGAGTAACTTATTGGGAGTGGTAGTAAATAGAACCAATTCTGATTCTACCCTTTGGTTCATAGACTTATGTATTCTACATACTAGGAATATGGTGCTGTTTAATAAGTTGATTTAGGGAATACTCTGAATCCTAAAAGATGGAGTCCCATTATTTCAAAGCTGTAAACTCAGATATGCCTTGAAAAGTCTGTTAGCTTTCTTTGTAAGGCTGACAACTTCAGGGTGTATGGCATATGATAGAATCAGTGGATCCATTGAAACTTAATAGAGACCACTACTATGCTTGATGTATCCCTTACTATGATGTGATGTTACACAGAGTTTTATTGTTGGTGAGCCCTTGAATAGAAATGCTAGCTGAGACACTATAGGCAGAAAAGGCAAACTCATATTTGTAGTATGGTTTGATTCCAGTTACAATGAGTTTTTGCCTACTGTAATTTGTAAGGATATATAGCACAATATACAGTCCAATATAGTCCATTTATGACTAAGTGGCTGGTGGGTCTCCTTGAGGAATGTAATACTGGGGTCTCAACATTGGTGTCAGTTGATAGAAGTTTGGATGTGTGGTAAGATTACTGGCAAGATCAGCCTTGGTGACTGAGAGCTGTATTTGTGGGCCCATGAATTGCCTTTATCCCTGATACTATATCTACTGTAATCTTCACTCCATCAGTCTTTAAAAGACTGGCTGATGTCAACAGGCCATTGTTATTCTATTACCTTGGATAAGACATAAAGAAGGGTTAGTGAATTTGATGATTTATTGATAGAAAAATATTCTGAGGAATAAAGAAAAAGATACTGATAAAATTATTATTTTCAATACCAAGTAGTGTATCAGACAACATTAAAGTTGTGGAAGAAGAGACAAAGAGTGGGGCACAAAAATACTTGAAGTAATGATCATTTAAAAAATTACCAAATTTTGAAAGAAAAATATAGAAAAGCAAGAAGCTTAGAAAAATATAAGCAGGATAAATTAAAATAAATCCCACCTAAGTACATCATAGTCAAACTGCTAAAAACCAAAAATAAAAGAAATTATTGAAAGCTGCCAGAGAGAAATATTGTGTTACCTATGCAAAACAGTGATTGAAATGATACTGACTTCCCCTCAGAAACAATGGGAGCCAGAAGAAAATGGATGGCATTTTTAAGTGCTAAAAATTATAAGAATTATAAACAATTCTGTATTCACTGAAAATACCTTTCACATAGGAGAATGACATAAAACATTTTCAGATAAAAATAATTGAAAGACTGTTAGCAGATTTTCACTGCAAGAAATGCTAAAGAGAGTTTCAGGATGAAAGGTAATGATACCATATGGAATCTTGTCTTTATTAGAAGTAACAAAGAACTATGTAGGTAAATAAAAATAATATATTTTTCTTAATTATTTAAAAACATATCCTGTTTAAATAAAAAATTGTGAATTTATAAGTTATATAGATATCATTTATGTATATATACATATATGTGTGTGTGTATATATATATGTGTGTGTGTGTGTGTGTGTGTGTGCATGTATTCACAGCAGCACATATGGTGGAGTAAATGTAACTAAAGTTATTACCTTCTGTGTGAGGTGGAACTACATTAAGTAGATTGTGACTAGTTAATGATGCATGTAACTAGAAAGCTAACAAGGAAACTAAAATGAAAATCTGAAAATTCTGTATTAACATAAAAGAGACCCAGAAATGAGGACTATACGAAACAGGACAAAAAGAAAACAAATAGAGCATATCAATAATTATCTTAAATGTAAACAAATGAAATTGGGTTGCCTGTGTTCAAGTCTGGTATATTTTTGTATGGTCCATGGCTTAAGAATGGATTTTAAAATTTTAAATGGTCAAAAATATCAAAAGAATAATATTTTTTAGTAAAAGAAAATTATACAAAGTTTAAACATTAAAATTTCTTTGTTTATAACTAAAGTTGTATTGGAACACAGCTGTGTCCATTTTCTAGGACCAGTTTCATGTTAAAATGGCAGAATTGAGTAATTATGACAGAGAAATTATATGGTATATAGAACATAAAATATCTAGCTGTTTACAGAAAAAGTTGGCTGATCTGTGGATCAAACAGTCAAATTAAAGAGGAGAGATTAACAGATTGGAGTAAAAGGAAAAACCCAACCATGTACTGTCAGCAAAAGATACACATTTAATAAAAAGAAACAGGCTGGGGGCTCCTGGGTGCCTCAGTGGGTTAAGCCTCTGCCTTCGGCTCAGGTCATGATCTCAGGGTCCTGGGATCGAGCCCTGGATCGGGCTCTCTGCTCATCGGGGAGCCTGCTTCCCCCTCTTTTCTCTGCCTGCCTCTCTGCCTACTTATGAGCTCCCTCTCTCTCTCTGTCAAATAAAAT
>NW_019154121.1:17707911-17747246 GCF_002288905.1 Enhydra lutris kenyoni
AAAAAAAAAAAGAAAAAAGAAAAAGAAAAGAAACAGGCTGATTAAAAGAATGGAAAAAGAAGTATTATACAAAAATAACTATAAGTGAGCTGGAGTAGCTGTAATCAAGTTAAACACAACAGACTTCAAGATAAAGAGTATTTAAATAATAATAGGAACAATAACAACAACAAATAATAATAATAATGAATATTTTTTTTAGTGGAAATGCCAGGAAGAAAATGAGTACTTTTTAAAAAGTGAGGAATTTGAGAGGCAGAGTGAGGGGTTTGGGGGGTAGGGAAGGCAAAAATGAAACAAGATGGGATCAGAAGGGAGACAAACCGTAAGAGACTCTTAATCTCATAAAACAAACTGAGGGTTATGGGTGGGGGGAGGGGGGTGTGGAGAGGGTGGTTGGGTTATGGACATTGGGGAGGGTATGAGCTATGGTGAGTGCTGTGAAGTGTGTAAGCCTGATGATCCATAGACCTATACCCCTGGGGCAAATAATACATTATATATTAATAAAAATAATTAATAAAAAAATTTTAAAAAGTGATAATCCATAACATTAGAAATAGTGTAGAGGACAATAGAGGAAGGGAGGGAAAACTGAATGGGAAGAAATAAAAGAGGGAGATAAACCATATGAGATTCTTGACTCTGGGAAAGAAACTGAGGGTTGTAGAAAGGAAGATGCGTGGGGGGGGATGGGTTGATTCAGTGATGGACAATAAGGAGGGCATGCGATGTGCTGAGCACTGGGTATTATATGCAGCTAACAAATTGTTGAACATTATATCAAACACCAATGATGTACTATACATCAGCTAATTGAATTTAAATTATAAATAAATAAATTAATTAATTTTAAAAAGTGATGTTCCATAATAATAAGTGGAGTATTCAACCAGGAAGTCCTATCATAATAAATATATATGCACATAATAGTTTTTAAATACCTGAAGCAAAAATTTACAGAATTGAAAGGGAGAAATAGACAAATCTACACTAAGAGTTATTCTACAAGTAATTGACAGAGCATGCATAACTGACAGAGCAACTATCAAATATACATTGATGATAGAGAAAATCTAAATATCCCCATAAAAAACTTGACCTAATTGCCATTTATACATTATTATGTTTAAAGAAAGCAGAACATATGTTCTTTTCAAGTTCATGCAAAACCTTCACAAAAATAGACCATATAAAGGACCATAAAATAGATTTAATAAATGTAAAATTATTGAGTGCATATAAATGTTTCCTGAACACAACGAATTAAGGTAGAAATCAATAACAATTTGATACATTAAAACAGTGATACATAAACCGTCTAAATGGTTAAGATAAACAACATATTCATTAATAACATAGACTAAATTTAAAAATCACAAGAGAAAATAAAGGATAGTTTGACGCAAATGATAAGGGAATGTAAAAAATTCTGGATCTTGGTCTAATTTGTGCTAAGAGGAGAATTTAAATATTTATATTAGAAATAAGAAGTGCTTAAACAAGCAATGATATAATTTCCTCCTAAGAAAATGGAAAAACATTAGCCCAAAGTAAACAGAAAGAAATATGATAAAAATAAGAACAGAAATCAAGGAAATAAAAAGACAAACATAAAGAAAAGTAATAAATTTAGGTCTTTGAAAAATTTAAAAATCAATAAAAAACCCTCAAGAGTGACCAGAAATGAAAGAGAAACATCATAAACTGGCAATATCATTGATGAAGGAAAGAGTTATATGAGAGATCCTACCAACTTTAAAAGATCAAAACCTCAGTGAAACATTTATATTTCTTGAAAAATACAGTTCATTAGATTTTATATAAGATAAAAGTACAAAACATGAATTAAAGAAATTATTATTAAAGACCCATAACATAAAGAGGATTCCTGGTGCATAGATCTTCACTGGATAATTCTATCCAACAAACAAAGAAGGGAAAATATGAATATTACACATATTCTTTCAGAATTAAAGTAGAAAAAAAAACTTCTCAGCTTGTTTATAAGGCCAAGATGATGCTGATCCTGAAACTGGAAAATACATTAAAAGGAAAGGTATTACATAGAGAAATATTTCTTATGAGTATAGATGTGAAAACTCAAAATATTAACAATTTGCACTAAATAATCTCTAATGGCTAAGAGAAACTTGTCTTGGGAATGCAAGTCTGAGTTATCGTTTGGAAATTAATCAGTGAAACATACTGTATTAACTAAAAAAAGGAGGAAAGGGCACCTGGGTGGCTCAGTTGTTAATCATCTGCCTTTCGCTCAGGTCAGGTCCTGATTGGTCCTGGGATCAAGCCCAGCATCGGTCTCCCTGCTCAGTGGGAAACCTGCTTCTCCCTCTCCTATTCCCCCTGCTGTATTCCCTCCCTCACTGTCTCTGTATGTGTGTGGTTGTGTCAAATAAATAAATAAAATCTTAAAAAAAAAAAAAATTGGGGACGCCTGGGTGGCTCAGTTGGTTAAGCGGCTGCCTTCGGCTCAGGTCATGATCCCAGAGTCCTGGGATCGAGTCCCACATCGGGCTCCTTGCTCAGCGGGGAGCTTGCTTCTCCCTCTGCCTCTGCCTACCACTCTGTCTGCCTGTGCTCATGCTCGCTCTCTCTCTCTCTCTCTAATAAATAAATAAAATCTTTAAAATAAAATAAAATAAAATAAAAATTTAGGGGCACCTGTGTGGCTCAGTGGGTTAAGCCTCTGCCTTCAGCTCAGGTCATATCTCAGGGTCCTGGGATCAAGCCCCACATCAGGCTCTCTGCTGAGCGGGGAGCTTGTTTCCCCCTCCCTGCCCCCCGCCTGCCTTTCTGCCTACTTGTGATCGCTTTCTGTCAAATAAATAAATAAATAAAATAAAAAAAAAGTTTAAAAAGGAGGAAAAATATGATTATCTCAATAGATACATGCAGTAGATATTTAACACAATTCAGTACCCATCAAAATGAAAACTTTACATAATCAGGGAATGCCAAAAACTTTCTCAATCTGGTAAGTAACTACAAGCAAAATAAAACAAAAACTTTTTTATATTTGGTGAGTTTTTTTTTTTCTCTTTTTCCAAGAGATCTTCTCAAGGCAAGAATGCCTGGTTTTACCATTCCTATTCAACACTGTATTGTGCTGGAAGGTCTAACCATTACAATAAGGCAAGGTAAAAAGTCATAAATATAGAAAAGGAAAATCCTTTTATCTGTATCTCTATTTACAAGTGACATAATTTTTGTGTAGAAAATCCCAAAGGAATCCAAAAACCTACCAGTACTAAAACTTAAACAAGTTTTTAAAATACAAAGTTAATATTAAAAAAAAATATTTCTTCCTATGTACTTATAAAAACAAATTGGAAAATAAAAATTAAAAAACCCATTTGACATACCATTAAACATTTTAAAAAATGGACTGACATTTATGTTGTTAATTGATTTTAAATGAAAGGGTCAAAGCTGTTCAACTGGGAAAAACAGCAACAATAGATGTAGAAACAACAACAATTGATCTAGAAACAAATCCCATATGGGAAAAGAAAACCTTACCTCACATGAAATCAAAATTCATTCAAGACTAAAACATAGAAACTAAAACTCCCAGAAGAAAACATATGTACATATCTTTGAGACCTAAGATTAAAGAATAATAATTATTAAAATGATGAATTAGATTTTATCAAATATAAAAGCTTCTGCTTATTTAATTTACTATTAGGAAAATGTATAGAAAAACCACATATAGGATAATTGAAAAACATGTATCTCACAGAATACTTTGAGATGATATAACAAACTCCTATAATTAAATAATAAAAACACAATTCAGTTATTTTTCTCTACTTTTTTTTTTAAGAGAAAGAGAGAGGGGAGACAGAGGGTTATTTTGGCAGGGAGGATCTTATAACCCTAAGATCATGATCTAAGCCGAAGTCAAGAGTTGGATGCCCAAATAACTGAGCTACCCAGGCACCCCAATCAATTCGGTTATTTTAATAAAAAGGTCTAAAAAAAAAAAAGGTCTGAAGACCTCACATTTCACAAAAGATGATCTGCAAACACCAATAATCTCATTTAATAAGTGCTCAATATCTTTAGTCATCCAGGAAATACAAATGAAAACCACAAAGAAATATCTGGATATACTCACCAAAATGTCTAAAGTTAAAAAGACTTGGAATATAAAAGTTGTTGAAGAGCAATGAAAATTTTCTTCCCAGTTCTAGGGATGTAAAATTGTATAATCAGTTGAGATACATGTTTGGCAGTTTAAAAAAAAATAAACATCTATTTGTTGACCTAGAAATTCTATTTCTAGGTGTTAAACAAGAGAAAAAAAAAGAAAAACAGCTCCAAACGATTTTTATAAGAATATTCATAGCAATTTTATTAATAATAACCCCAAACTGGAAACATGGCTATCAAAAGGAAAATTGAAAAAAACATTGCAGTCTATTCACATTACGGAATAGTACATAGAAATTTTTAAAATCTCATAGGCATTAGGTTGAAGAAATCATATCACACAGAGAAGAGAACATACTCTGTGTTTTCATTTACATAAAACAAGAAAGAATAAGATATGGTGGGAAATAAATTTAAAAAGTTGTATCTGCAGTAATCATGAAAACTTTTCCTTGCTTCATCACTTGTATTTATATAAAATTGATAAAAAGAAGGTTGTAGAACATAAAGCACTGGCAGTGTGTTGAAGCCATAGTAAGTTGGAACTTGTCTTACTTGACGCCTGCATGTTATTTCTGTTTATAGTAGTGTTTTAGTTAATATCACAGAAGTATTAATAAATTCTCACTTGTTTCCACTACAGGTGGTTGGAATGACTTTGATAACCTAGAGCCACGTGGCTTCTAGGAGTGGTCAGATATTAAGAATTAGACTGAACAGAGAACGTTGAATGTGCAAATTTACTCATTAAATTTGATTACTTTCACTAAATTGCATTGCCTACCACGTAGGATAGGCATCTTTGATTATATCTTCCTCATTGTTGATGTTATGCTCGGATAAATTAAGTGAATTAAATTATGTGTTTTAAGTGGATTTAGAACTCTCTCACTTGGGAGAGTGAAAATATTATACACCTAGTATATAACAGGACTAGGGGAGGGAGAAAAGAACTATTATTTGTGAATCCTATTATGTGCTAGGATCTGAGGTATGTTCTCAAATTACTGTGTCCTATATATTTCCTACAACTACCTTGCAAAATGGCAAATTTCATATTTACTTTAATTTAGACAAAAAGCCTTTGAACTTTTTATAATAACCTCAAGAATGTTTTATCCAAACTCACTTCTATCTATATCTAAAATCTTATCTCTCCTTCTCACGGCTGCACTTACTCCATAGTTTATTTTGTTCAGGTGGTATTTATAAACTATATATTTTTTTCTTTTCCTTACCATGATACCATAGCACAGGTGCAGTGCTTAGCTCACCATATTTGCATATAGGCCTAATCCCATAAATTGTTTGAGTAGGCATGAAGTATAAGACACAGATAGATGATAATATTTTCCTTGGTTATTCTCTGGTATAAGAATGTATTTTTACTTTGATGAATTGTGATTCCCCTCTTTCTCTTATTTGACTCCAGTCGATTTATTAAATAATTTTTTTTTTTTTTTGAGTGCTTGCCCTGTGAGCGACATTATTCTACGCCTTGGGACTTTAGTGATGAAAAAAACAAAAACAAAAACAAGACTCATGCTCTCATGTAGCTTGCATTCTATTGAAGGGAAGCAGAAAATAAATAAATAAACAAATGAACAAGATTATAACTTCTGGTAAGTTTTAGGGAAAACATTATAGGTGGCAACACAATAGAGTTGGGAATGGGAGCATCTTCCTTAGAGTGGGTAAATAGTCCTTTCTGAGGAGGTGGAACTTGAATTGAGAGCTGCCTAGTAAGTGTGACTGGTGGTGCAGAGATCTAAGAAAAACATTTCATAATCTGGGAAGAGCACATACAAAAGTCTTACGGTAGAACTGAATGTGTTGAAGAATCTTTTGAAGGCCAGTGTAGCTGGAGCTCATTGAAATGGGGTAAAATGGTAAAAGGTGAGTTTGGGAATATAAGAAACATACAGATCATTGCATGGAAGCATGGGAGTGTTTTAAGTGTGTGGGTAACATCATCTGATTCACTGTTGAAAAGCATGAGTAGAGAGAACAGGAGATTATTGGCATAATTCAAGTAGAATATAATGATGGCTCTAGGTAATGTAGCAATCCTCCAAAAAAAGGGGGGAGTCTAACATACTTTAGGAGGCCAGTGCCTAATCCATTAGGCTACTGGGGCTGATGAGTCTAACACATGTAACACATTGAAAGGTAATACTGACAAGCACTTGATGATAATTGAAACAAAGATGAGTGTATCTTCTCAATCATGGACCAGAATCATTTAATAAGGTTTTATTTGGTGGCTCAAGGACCATTCTGCACTTGATGTTTCCAGTTTGTATTTGTATTCTAGAAATGAAAATGACACAGTCCCTGCCCTAAAGTGGATTGCTGGACTTTACCTTAGTCTTACTGAATTTCATGCATGAGCCTGGAAATCTGAATTTCAACTACTATGAGAACCACTGCTGTGCTAAATATGCACCTTTATTCTCAATGTAGAAATGGGGAGGAAAAATAAAAATGGAAGTACCTGTCCAGATTCTCCTCCTAAGAGTGAGATAAACCTTGAAGAGAGAGTAGTTAGATTGAAGACTGAGCACTTAGATCAAGACTGAATACTTAGTGACAGTACTTAGATTGAAGCCTAGGTACGTGGAATGAAAAGAGCTCTATACAAAGTAATTTGAAGAAGTGTTACCCATGTGGAGAGGCATATATTGGGGGAGAGCAGCTTGGTTACACTTGAAAAGAACAGAACCTGTGTCGTGTTTACAGAAAAAGAAGAAGAAGAAGAACAACAACAACAACAACAAAAGAGAGAGAGAGAGAAAGAGGGAATATTAAGAATGGAAGAAATTATAGACTGAATTTCTGAATGGGTTGTGTAGTTCAAGAAATAATGTAGTACTTGAGAATGTAAATGTTGCTACTATTATTGGTGACCAAAATTTGCTAAGCATGAGGATGCATAGGTTTAACTGGTGGTTTAAGTAGTCATATCAAATTGGATGGCTTCTTGGTATATTCGTAACTTGGATAAGGTTGTTTCTAAGACATAATAAAATATTGATCCAAAAAAGGAAAGTTCAGGGTCTGGAAAGTTCTCAGTACCTTCGCAGTTCCAAGAAAATCAGAGAAGTTGGGCTGGATCCTGCTTATGTTGTATTTCAGTGAAAGTTCCAAAGGGGTGTAATACTTGAGAGAGAACATAAGTAATTTATTTGTTGGATTGTTCATTGGATTGCTGTAGGGGACAAGTTAGAGCTAGGACAGTAACAGAGCCCTAATAAAAACAAACAACACAACAAAATTGAGAGGGATGGTTTTGTTTTGGGTAATGATAGTGTATCTTGTATCAGATTAATCTGAATGCAACCCAAAACTATAATCTCTGGAGTGATATCTATTCTAAAAAAATACTATTCAGAGGCATTGGAGAGAAACTCAAAGCAGGCTGTTAAGGCTGTTATTGTTGTAATATTCATGTGGAAATGAAAAGAAAAAGAAAAGAAAAAGAAACAACTTTGCCCAAACAAAAACTAAAATAGCTAAATGAAATACAACAAAGCTAAAGAACTTAAATTATCTAACTTTAAGACATGGCATAAAGCTACAGTAAACAAGACAGCATTATACTGATAAAAAAGTAGATATATTAATAAAATGGATTTGAGTTTACAGAGCATGTTCCTACATAAGTTGTTCATTTGCTTTTTGACAAAAAGACCAAAGCAATTGAACAAGGGAAAGAAAACTCTTCCCAACAGATGGTGCAGGAACTACTGGATATCTATATGAGGCAAAAATGAACTTCATTCTCTCCCTCCTACCATACACAAATTGAAGTCTAAAAGATAAAGTTGTGGAAGTTACATGCCATTTACACCTCAATAAAGTGGGGGAAGGGGGAGAGAAGAAGACGCAGAGGAGATGTCCACAAAGTGGTGAAATAGGAGTTTTCAGCCCTCATGTACACCCATATGGTTTTTGAAAATCACTCACAGATGGGAGTACCTTTGTGAGAGCTCGGGAGTTCAGAGGAGAGATTGTAGCATCCTGTTGGAACAAAAAATCCAAGAATAGACACATTGAAGGAGGTAACAAGAACAATTTCACGTTATCTGCACCACCATCCCTCCACAAGCCTACGTAGCACCGTGCCAGAAGAGAATATTCAGTCTGAAATTTCTCCCACAGGGAAAGTGAGAGCTTGGTAAGCCCCCTGCTTCCTCAACTGTGTGGGAATTAGCTCAGGAGGTCCCCTTCCATCTCACCCCATCCAAATCACTGAGATAATTGGCATGTCTGAATAATGTGGAGCAGCTAGGACCAAGGAAAATGCACAGAGCTCAGAGTAACCAAGTCATAGAACTCAAATAAGGGATGTATTTTCTACTAAACACTATGTGGACTCAACCAAGAGTCTTACCCATTCCCCTACAAATTCCCCAGTGAGCTTATATGTGTCCCCAGCATACCACTTACTCCTCCTGGAGTCAGTGTCCCGTATGAACCTCCATAGATGGCCAAACCTCTGCAGATCATGCACAAGCACACACACAGAGCCAACTTGACTTTGATGGGCTGTGATTTCAAACACTTTGGCATACTGTTCTAGGGGAAATAAACAGTAGACTCTAAGATTCTGGCCTGGGTTTGTTAGATTGAGAGAAGGCATACAAACTTAATACTTTCCCAACAAGAGACAATGGGAGGAATGGAGCATGTGCATCCATAGAAAAGTTCTATGCAACTCCCAGAATTCTTAGGTGGCCTGAGTAGTAAGGCTTTTTCTCTCTTGAGCTAGTCTTTTGGAAGTCCTTCATATGCAAAGAGAGCAACACAAAGCTTCAAGGAACATGAAAAATTAGGGAAGCATGACCCACACAATAATTTCCCAGTAACTGAACAGAAAGAACTTAGAATCTATGAATTGCTTGATAAAAATCCAAGATAAGGGGCACCTGGGTGGCTCAGTGGGTTAAGCCTCTGCCTTTGGCTCAGGTCATGATCTCAGGGTCCTAGAATCGAGCCCCACATTGGGCTCTCTGCTCAGTGGGGAGCCTGCTTCCCCTCTCTCTCTGCCTGCCTCTCTGCCTACCTGTGATCTCTGTCTGTCAAATAAATAAATAAAATCTTAAAAAAAATCCAAGATAAAAATTTTTTTTAGTTGCTCAGTGAACTACAAGAGAATACAGATGGAACCTTGAAACCAGGGAGATAGTACCTGAACAAAACAAGAAGTACAACAAAGATATAAAAGTCATAAAAGAGAACCAAACATAAAAAGTATAAAATCATAAAAGAAAATCATAAAAGCATTAGAAATGGAGAATACAATGAACAAAATAAAAAATGCAACAGAGAGCTTCAACTCAAAGATAGGTCCATTTGGAAGTCTCCATTCAGAGGAGAGAAAAGAAAAAAAAAGAAAAAGAGTGAAGAAAGCTTATGTGATTTATAGGAAACCAAAGGAAATAACATATATATTATGGGAGTTCTTAGAAGGAGAAGAGACAGAAAGAGGCAGAAAGTTCATTGAAAGAAATAACGACTGGGCAGACTTCTGGGAGATAGCAAAGTAGAAGGATTCTGAGCTCACCTGTCCCACAGATATAACTAGATAACACCCACATCAGTGTAAATAAAACAGAAAATGACCCATAGACCAGCAGAACAGATTCTTCATAGCTAAGTGTAGATAGGAGTCCACATTGAAGAGGGTAAGAAAAGCAGAGATGGCTAAGAGCTAAATAGACCTCTAGGATTTCCTCAAAAGAGAGGAATGGAGCAGCCTAGAGAGGTGAGAGAAACAGACCCTCATACAAGACACCAGAGGCACAGGGAACGCACATGGGGAAGGCAAATTCTCATAACATTTGGCTTAGAAAACTGGAGGAGCCTAATCTCATGAGTTCTTAAAATTAGTGCTGCTTAATATCTGGGTATTTAAAAATCATCAGTCTTGGCTATTGGAGCAGGACACTGAGTCACTATTAATAGTCAGGAAACTATTAAGGAGATAGCATAATAAACAGTCCCACTGAGATAAAGAATAGAAACATCAATTTGAAAAATGCCTGAGGTATAGGAAGGGAGATTTGTTTACTAAGCTCAGAGTGTGTGCTGAGGGTTGGGGGGAAAGGTTTACTGGAAGACTTCAAGAATAAAAGAGCTGGCAGCACCATACTCATGCTCCCACTAGGCTAAATACACAGACAGCTGCAGGAACCAGTACCAGTGTAAATAGTCTCCACCTAGCTTTCTAACAGTATGCCCCACCCCCAAGTACTTCTGCAGAATTGCCCCCTCCAACCCTTATGTAGGAGTTTTCTAAAGTGGCTTGAGGTCCATTCCCATAGCAGACTTGTGCAAACATTGCCAACACCTTGTGTATTTTTGAAGACCTGACCCCTCCAATATGGCCTTGGCTGGAGCTCATCTCAAGAGGTTCCATAAACCAGGCAGTATGCAGGAGCCCTGACAAGGGCTAGCATCTCTCCAAAGTGACTTGTGCAATGGGGAGAGGGGAAGATAACCGCACATATCAGTCTAACTGTGGCCCAAACAGTGGGTGGGGGGGCTGACATTGGGTCTGACTACAGGTCCCACCCACCAATGAAATCTTCTCAGGGGGAAACAGGGAAAGCACTTTGCACTTCAGTGCTACAGTATCTCTGGCAAATTCGTGGTATGACTCAACATAAGCCCAAGGTAGACATAGACTGGAACACTAACAACACAAGGACCAAACCCTATCCACAGTGGGCAAAGAGAGCCACTGTGGACAACTGGACTGAAGGAAAAAATAAGCTCAGCCATAACAGCAGTATGCACACAATGCACATAGGAGACATACCTGAAGTACTGAATTCTAGTGAATAGGGGCTATTGCACTATAGAGTACTATAGTACCTCTTCATACAGCCACTATTTTTTTTTTAAAGATTTTATTTATTTATTTGACAGAGAGAGATCACAAGCAGGCAGAGAGGCAGGTAGAGAGAGAGGAGGAAGCAGGCTCCCTGCTGAGCAGAGAGCCCGATGGGGGGCTCGATCCCAGGACCCTGAGATCATGACCTGAGCCGAAGGCAGCGGCTTAACCCACTGAGCCACCCAGGCGCCCCAATACAGCCACTATTTTCAAGAGCAGGAGATGTAGCTCCTAACACACAGAAACAGAAATAGAGAAATAGAGAAAATGAGGAGCCAGAAGAATATGTCCCAAGGGAAGTCTACCTCAAGAAGGAAGAAAAATCTCAAATAACAATCTAACATTAACTCTGAAGGAGATAGAAAAAGAACAAAGTCTAAAACCAGTAGAAGGAAAGAAATACTAAAGATTAGAACAGAAATAAATAAAATAGAAACTAAAAAAAAAAAAAACCCACAAAAAACAAACAAAAAACAACAAAACAAAATGAAACAAAGAACAGGTCAATGAAACTGGGAGCTAGTTCCTTGAAATGATCAACAAAATTGATAAACCTTTAGCCAGACTCATCAAAAAAAAAAAAAATTAAGAGAGGACTCAAACAATCAGAAAGAAGAGAAATAACAAATGAAACCACAGAAATACAAAGGATGATGAAAAATTATATTCCAACAAATTGGATAGCCTAGAAGAAATGGATAAATTCCTAGAAACTCGTAACTTCTAAAAATTGAATCATGAAGAAATGGAAAATATGAACAGACTGATTACCAACAATGAAACGGAATCAGTAATCAAAAAACTCCCAACCAACAAAACTTCACAGGTGAATTCTACCAAACATTTCAGAAGAGTTAATACCATTCTTCTCAAACTATTCCAAAAAATAGAAGAGGAAGGAAATCTTCCACATACATTCTTTGAGGCCAACATTACCCTATACCAAAATCAGATAAAGACACCACAAAAAAGAGAACCACAGGCCAATATCTCTGATGAACATAGATACAAAAATCCTTAACAAAATACTAGCAAACTGAGTTCAGCAATACATTAAAACAATTATTCACCACAACCAAGTGGAATTTATTCCAGGGATGCAAGGATGGCTCAATATTCACAAATCAATATTATATCACGTCAATAAGAGAAAGAATAAAAACTATATGATAATTTCAATAGATGGAGAAAAAACATTTCACAAAGTACAATATCCACTCAAGATAGAACTCCTCAACAAAATACATAAAAAGGGAACATACCTCAACATAATAAAGGCCATAAATGAAAAGCCCACAGCTAACTACTATAGTCAGTGGTGAAAAACTGATAGTTTTAAGATTAAGAACAAGGCAAGGATGTCCAACTCTCACCACTTTTATTTAAGATAGTATGGTAAGTTCTAGCCACCACAATGAGACAACAAAAAGAAATAAAAGGCATCCAAATAAAAGTTAAACTCTCACTATTTGGAGACAATCTGTACTATATATAGAAAATGTGGAAGACTCCACCAAAGAACTACTGGAATTGATAGATGAGTTCAATAACTTTGCAGGATACAAAATCAAAGTATAGAAATCCATTGCATTTCTATACACTAACAATGAAGTAGCAGAAAGAGAAATTAAGAAAACTGTCCCATTTACAATTGTGCCAAAAATAGTAAGATACCCGGAAATAAATTTAATGAAGAAAGAGAAAGACCTGTACTCTGAAAACCATAAAACATCAAAGATGACAGAAATCAATGGAAAGCTTCAATGCTAATAGATTGGAAAAATACGTACTGTTAAAAGAGCTATACTACCCAAAACAATTACAGATTCAATGCAATCCCTATCAAAATACCAAACACTGGTTTTACACAGAATTTACAACACATAATCCTAAAATTTGTATGGAACCACAAAAGATCTCAAATAGCTAAAGCAATCTTTAAAAAGAACAAAACTGTACATCTCACAATCCCAGATTTCAAGTTATACTATAAAACTGTAGTAATCAATACTATAAAATTCTAGTAATCAAAAGATAAGGTACTGGCACAAAAATAGACATATAGAACAGTGGAACAGAATAGAGAACCAGAAAAAAAACATAACCCACAATTATATAGTCAATTAATCTTCCACAAGGGAGGGAGGAATGTTTAATGGGAAGATGATAGTTTCTTTAAAAAATGGTGTTGGGAAACTGAACAGCTGCATGAAAAAGAATGAACCTAGTCTACTTTCTTACACCATACCAAAAATAAACTCAAAATGGCTTAAGGACCTAAACTTGAAACCTGAAACCATAATAATCCTTGAGGAGAGCATAGGCAGTAATTTCTCTGACATTGGCTATAGCAACATTTTTCTACATATGTCTCCTAAGGCAGGGAAATAAAAGCAAAAAGAAACTATTGGGACTCCATCAAAATAAAAAGTTTCTTCACAGAAAAGGAAATAATCAAAACTAAAAGGCAACCTATGGAAATGGGAAAATATATTTACAAATAACATATCCAGTAAAAGGTTAGTATCCCAAATGTATAAAAAACTTACTTAACACACACACTAAAATAATAATCCAATTAAAAAATGGGCAGATGACATGAACAGGCATTTCTCCAAAGAAGACATATAGATGCCAACAGAGACATGACAGGAAGTTCAACATCACTCATCAGGGAAATGTGAATCAAAGTGGAGAAAAGGAACCCTCATGCACTGATGGTGGGAATGCAAACTGGTGCAGCCACTGTGAAAGATTGTAAGGAGGTTTTTTAAAAAAAGAAAAAATAGTGTTACCATATGATCCAGCAATTCTACTACTGGGTACTTACTTAAAAAATATGAAAACATGAATTTTTAAAGACCTATGCACCACTATGTTTATTGTAGCATTATTTCTAATAGGCAAATTATGAAAGAAGCCCAAGTGTTCATCAGTAGATGGGTAGATAAAGAAGTAGTATATATTTACAATGGGATACTATTCACCCATAAAAAAGAATGAAATCTTGCCATTTGCAACAAATGGGTGGATCTGAAGAGTATAATACTAAGTGAAATAAGTCAGTCAGAGAAAGACAAATACCATATGATTTCAGTCAAATGAGAATTTAAGAAAGAAAACAAATGAACAAGAAAAGAAGAGACAAACCAAGGGAATGTTGAATGGCTATTAGTGGATTTCTCAGCAGAAATCTTAGAGACAAATACCACATGATTTCACTCATAAATGGAATTTAAGAAACAAAAACAAATGAACATAGGGGAATGGGAGGAAAATTAAAGCAAGATGAAAATTGAGAAGGAGGCAAGCCGCAAAAGACACTGAACTCTAGGAAATAAACTGAGGGTTGCTTGAGGGTTGGAGAGGTGTGTGGTGGGAAGGGATAATTGGGTGATGGGCTTTAAGGAGTGCACTTAAAATAATGAGCACTAGGTGTTATATGCAACTGACAAATCACTAAATTCTACCTCTGAAACTAAAAAAGAAAGAAAGAAACAAACAAACAAAAAAAAACAAAGAAATTTTATGGTCTAGTAGAAAGTGAGATGGTAAATTCAAAGTGCTGAGAAAAGAAAAGACAAAAAACCAGCAACAACAAACTGATGATGAAAAATACACTACATGACAAAGCTGTCCTTCAGAAATAAATGAGAGAGAAAGTTTGTCTAGAAAACCAAAAGATGAGGTAGTTCATCAGCACTAGATCTGCCTTACAAGAAGTACTAAAGAGAGTACTTTAGGTTCAAATAAAAGAACACTATCAAGTAACATGAAAACATGAAAATGTAAAACTCACTGGTAAAGAAAGAATATGTCAATATTCTGCTTACAGTAATATTGTAATGGTCATGTATAAATTATTTTTAACTATAGCCTCAAAGTTTAAGGCAGAAGTATTATAAATAACTGTAGTTATTATAATTTTTGATGGACATAAAATATAAAAAGATGCAAATTTTGGCATTAACATAAAATATAGGAGGTAATAGCATATTTTAAAAAAATTAACATATAATGTATTATTTGTTTCAGGGGTACAGGTCTGTGATTCATCAGTCTTAAACAATTCACAATTCACAGCATTCATCATAGCACATACCTTCCCCAATGTCCATCACCCAGCAACCCCATCCTTTTTACCCCCTTCCCCTCCAGCAACCCTAAGTTTGTTTCCTGAGATTAAGATTGTCTTATGGGGGCACCTGGGTGGCTCAGTGGGTTAAAGCCTCTGCTTTCAGCTCAGGTCATGATCTCAGGGTCCTGGGATCGAGCCCCACATCAGGCTCTCTGTTCAGTGGGGAGCCTGCTTCCTCCTCTCTCTGCCTGCCTTTCTGCCTACTTGTGAGCTCTGTCAAATAAATAAATAAAATCTTAAAAAAAAAAAGATTGTCTTATGGTTTGTCTCCCTTTCTGGTTTCAACTTGTTGCACTTTTTCCTGCCTTCCTCTATGATCCTCTGCCTTGTTTCTTAAATTCCACTTATCAGTGACATCATATGGTAATTGTCTTTCTCTGATTGACTTATTTTGCTTAGTATAATACTCTCTAGTTCCATCCACATCATTGCAAATGACAAGATTTCATTTTTTTGATGTCTGCACAATATTCCACTGTGTATATATACCACATCTTCTTTATCCATTCATCTGTCAGTGGACATCTGGACTCTTTCCATAGTTTAGCTATTGTGGAAATTGCTGCTATAAACATTGGGGAACAGGTGCCCATTCTGATCACTGCATTTGTATGTTTGGAGTAAATACCCAGTACAATTGCTCGTTTGTAGGATAGCCCTATTTTCAACTTTTTGAGGAACCTCCATACTGTTTTCCAGAATGGCTGCACCAGCTTACAAAAAGAAGGTTTCCCCTTTCTGCACAACCTCACCATCATCTGTCATTTCCTGACTTATTAATTTTAGCCATTCTGATTGGTATGAGGTGGTATCTCATTGTGGTTTTGATTTGTATTTTACTGATGACAAGTGATGTGGAGCATTTTTTTCATGTGTCTGTTGACCATTTGGATGTCTTCTTTGGACAAATGTCTGTTCATGTCTTCTGCCCATTTCTTGATTGGATTATTCATTCTGTGGGTGTTGAGTTTCACAAGTTTTTTATAGATTTTTGGACACTAGCCCTTTATCTGATATGTCATTTGCAAATATCTTTTGCTATTTGGTAGGTTGTCTTTTGGTTTTGTCAACTATTTCCTTCATTGGCAAAAGCTTTTTATCTTGATGAAGTCCCAATAGTTCATTTTCGTCTTTGTTTCCCTTTCCTCTAGAGACGTGTCTAGTAACAAGTTGCTATGGCCAAGGTTAAAAGGTTGCTGCCTGTGTTCTACTCTAGGATTTTGATGGATTCTGACATTTAGGTCTTTCATCCACTTTGAATCTATGTTCATGTATGGCGTAAGAAAATGGTACAGTTTCATTCTTTTCCATGTGGCTGTCCAATTTTCCCAACACCATTTGTTGAAGAGACTATCTTTTTTCCATTGGATATTCTTTCCTGCTTTGTTGAAGATTAGTTGACCGTAGAGTTTAGGGTCCATTTCTGGGACCATAGAGTTTAGGTCCATTTCTGAAAAGTTTTTGTATGCAAATGAAGTAATTATCAGTTTAAAATAGACCATTATAAGATATAGTTTTATGTAAGCCTCGTGGTAACCACAAAGAACCAATCTCTAATAACTACCCAAAAGATAAAGACAAAGGAATTAAAACATACCAATGGGGGAAAAAAAATCCAATTAAAAAGGGAAACAAAGGAAAAAAGGAAGAAAGAAACTACAGAACAGTTAGGGAGAAAAATTTTAATAACAAGCATATGTCTTTACCTATCAATAATCACTTTAAATTTAAATAGATTAAATTCTTCAATCAAAGACAATTGAGTGGCTGAAATGGGTTAAAAACAAAACAAAACAAAACAACCAAGGATGTGCTACCTACATGAGACTCATTTTAGATTTAAGGATCCTAGCACTGGAATTGAAGGGATAGAAAAAGATATTCCATGTAAATGGTAACCAAAAGAGAATATTCATATCAGAAAAAAAAAATAGACTTTAGGTAAAAAAAGCCTACCCAAGAAATAAGAAGGTTATTATATAATCAAAGTGGGGTCAATTTATTAAGAGGATCTAACATTTGTAAATACATATAACCAACATCCTAATACCTCTATGTATAAAATAGTTATTGGCAGAACTGAAGGGTGAGATAGATAGCAGTACTTTAATACCCCACTTTCTGTAATGGATAGATCATCCAGACAGAAAATCAACAAGGAAATAGTGGGCTTTGATAATGCTATGGATGAAATGGACATAACAGATATACACAAAACATTTAACACCAGCAGAGTACACATTCTTCTCAAGCACTCATGGAACACCCTTTAGGATACATCATATATTTACCACAAACAGTTGTCTTCTCTCACCACAAAGATGTGAAACTAGAAACCAGTAACAGAAAGAAAATGGGAAATTCTCCAATATGTGAACATTAAATAGTACACTTCTGAACAACCAGTGGTTCCAAGGAAAAATAAAAATGTAAATAAAAAGAAATACTATGAGACAAATGAAAATGGAAATACAACATACCATATCTTAAGGATACAGCAAAAGCACTTCTATAAGGGAAGTATATAGTGATAAATGTCTAGAATTGAAAAAAAAGAAAGATCTCAAGTAAACAACTTAACTTTATACTTTAAGTAACTAGAAAAAGAACAAAATATACTCAAAATTAGTAGAAGAAAAGAAATAAATGAAACAGAGACGAGGAAAACAGTAGTAATTATCAATAAAACTAAGAGCTGGTGTTCTGAAAAGGAAAACAAAATTGACATCCCTTTAGCTAGCATACTAAGAAAAAATAGAAAAGAATCAAATAAAATTATAAATAAAAGAGGAGTCGTTACAACCAATATCACAGAAATAAAAAGGATTATAAATGACTACTATAAGCAATTATATGTCCCTGCAGGATAAGATATGTATCTAGGATAACCTAGAAGAGATAGACAAATTCCTAGAAAGTTACAGTCTACCAAGACTGACTCATGAAGAAACTGAAATTCTGAACAGACCAATGGCAAATAAGGAGAGCGAAGGAGTAATTTTAAAAATCTCCCCAAAAGAAGATATGAGAATCAGATGTCTTTACTGATGAATTCCACCAAATATTAAAAAAAAAATTATTGTCAATCCTTCTCAATGTCTTCCAAAATGTTGGAAATGAGGGAACACCTCCAAACTCATTTTATGAGACCAGCATACCCTGATACCAAGCTCAGAGAAAGGAACATAAGAAAAAAAAATGAGAAGCTAATAATCTGGATGTATATAAATGCAAATATCTTCAACAACATACTAGTAAACCAAACTCAATAGCACATTAAAAAGCTCAAACACCATCATCAAGTGGGCATTATCCCTGAGATGCAAAGGATAGGCATTCAACATAGGCAAGTCAGCCAATGCAATATCCCACATTAACAGAATGAAGATAAATTTCCATGTCATCACAATAGATGAAGAAAAAGTATCTGACAAAGTGCACAGTCCTTTCATAAAAAATTTTTTTTTAAATAAATTAGGTACAGAAAGAATATACCTCAAAGTAATAATGGCCATATGACAAGCCCACCCACAGCAACATACTCAGTGGTGAAAGGCTAGAAGCTCATTTTCTAATATCAGGAGCAAGCAAGGATGCCTATTCTCATTATTCCTATTCAACATAGTACTGGAAGTCATAGCCAGGAAAATTAGGCAATAAAAAGA
The DNA here is from genome assembly GCF_002288905.1 of Enhydra lutris kenyoni. Taxonomy (NCBI): domain Eukaryota; kingdom Metazoa; phylum Chordata; class Mammalia; order Carnivora; family Mustelidae; genus Enhydra; species Enhydra lutris. The sequence continues at coordinate 17,726,789 of NW_019154121.1, forward strand.
AATAAAAGGTATCTAAGTCATTAAGCAAGAAGTAAAATGATCTGTTTGCACATGTCATAATACTGTATGCTGAAAACACTGAAGGCTCCACCAAAAAAAATTAGAATAAACAAATTCAAAAAATAAAAATAAAAAAAAATTCAGGAAAGTTACAGAATACAAAATCAACATGCAGAAATCAGTGATGTTTCTATACACTAACAATGAATTATCCAAAAATAAATTAATAAAATAATTCTACTTATAATAGCATCAAACTAGTGAAATACTTAAGAATAAGTTTAAACAAGGAGTTGAAAGATCTGTGCACTGAAAACCATAAAATACTGATGAAAGATATTGAAGAAGATACAGAAAAATGGAAGTATATCCCTTATTTACTGAATGGAAGAATTAATATTGTTAAAATGTTCAGACTACTGAAAATGACCTACAGATTCAAACAATACCTTCAAAAATTTAAATGAAATTTTCTTAGAAATAGAAAAATAATAATAAAATTCATAGAGAACTGCAAAAGATAACAAATAGGCAAATTAATTTTGAGAAAGAAGACCAAAGTAGGAGACATAGTAATACCTGACTTCAAAATATGCTACAGAACTACTTTAATGGATAAACGGTATGGTACTGTCATAAAAACAGACATATAAACCAATGAAATTGAATAGAAAGCCTAGAAATATAGTCAACTGATTTTCAACAAGATAGATAAATGTATGTATATTTAATGAAATATTAGTCAGCCATAAAAAGGAAGGAAATCATGCCACTGTGATAGCACAGTGAACTTGAAAGTTGAACTTCCCAGATGAACTTGGAAGACATCCTTAAGTGAAATAATCCAACCACAGAAAGACAAATATATGGAATCTAAAAAAGTTGAACTAGAAGTGAAGAGTAGAATGGTGAGTACAAGAAACTGAGTGGGAGAAATGAGGAAATATTGATCAAAAGTTACAAAGTTTCAATTGTGCAGACTGAATAGGTTCTGCAGACCTAATATCTAGAATAATGACTATAATAATACCACAGGGTATACTTAAAATTTGCTGACAGTAGATCATAATTATTCTTACCAAAAGATTAAAAAAAAAAAACCCAGAAACCACATGAGGTGATATATATGTTAATTACCTGGATGGTGGGAGTCATTTCACAATACATATGTATGTCAAAACGTCACATTGTTCATTGTAAATATATGAATTTTTATATCTCAATTACAACTTAATAAAGCTCAGGAAGAATAAAAGTTCAGATTCAAGAATATCAGGCTTTTTGTGGGGAAAAAAAGAAGGAAAATAACTGTAAACTGGTGGTAGTAAAGATTTTTTAAAGATTAGAGGAATTCCAATCACCATAAAAGAAGAAATTTAGGTCTTATGTTCAGAATATATAAGGAATTCCTGTAACTCAGTAATAAAAAGACAAACAGTGCAATTAAAAAATGAGCATATAACTTGAACAACCACCTTATAAATTACAACAGAAGTTATATCAATTGTCAATAATCCTCTTAGATATTAGGGTAATGAAAATTACCCTAGTCATTAGGGTAATGCAAATTGCAAATGCAATTTATGCAAAATGCAAATTAAAGTCACCACGTGACGTTCCTTTACCTACTTGAGTGGTTAAAATTAAAAATAAAGAATTCAGAACACAATATCTGTCAATGTTAATGTAGTTGAGGCTGTGGAGCAATTGGAACTTTCAAAAATCGCTCATGGGCGTGTAAAACGGTACAGTCATTTTGGAAAATCCTTTGGCTTTCCTAAATTTTTAAAAATTTTTATGAGGCCAAACGTACAGAATGCTCCCAAGATTTTCAGAGTCAGGTATACTGGTCTTCTGAATGTCGTTAGGATTTATGAAAATGATGGATATTCACTTCTTTGATTAGGTTACTTCATATATGGTTTAGGAGACTAGAGTGAGATTCATCTATTGGCTTCAACAATTTTAGCTGCAACGTTGTGAGCTGATGATATGGCTAAGACACGTGGGAATCCTATAGAAGTCAAAAGTAAACTCTGGTCGACCGGCAGCAAGAAAATGGGAACGTTAGTCTTAAAACTGCAAAGGAATTAAATTCTCCCAATGACGTGGATGAGCTTAAAAGGACTCTCAAGGTTCAGATGTGAATACAGCCTCAGCTAACATCTTGATTTCAGTCTTGCTGGACCTAAGCAGAAACTTCAGTTGTGCTGTGAAGACTTCAGTCCTAGAGAAATAGTAAGATGATAACTGTGTATCATTTTAACTGCAGTATTTGTGGGAATGTGTTAACCACCCATAGGAAACTAATGCATACTAGAGTTTTCATCTTTATCATCTTTGTCTCTGACAATGTGATATTCAAATAGTAAAACCTTGTTTGGTACATCTGTAGAAGGAGTGAGTAAAGTGACCCATCATGTTGTGATTAATCCCTGTCCTCACAGAGTCAAAATAGCAGATTTACAAATCCTTGTTCCAAGGACTGTATATGTATATGTATATGTACATGTATCTAATTTGATTCACATCCCAAGCAAGACTTTGTAATTAATTTTTCTGGGTTCTCCCACCAAAATATTGAATTATGAATTATGTTTTCCTGTCCCTGTTAACTCACATTCTTCTCCAGCATTTAAATTCATTTACTTATTACTAGAACAGAGATCTAATTCCTCAGATCTTTTTCTTCTTTTTCTCTCTTCTTAATGGTGCATTAAAAAAATGTAGGGCAAATTTAGAAAAATCTCAAAGATTAGATTCATTAAAATGACTAAGCATTTTATTCATGAAAATTGGAATGGGGCAAATTGATTTTAGGTGAGGATCAAAAATATCTTACTCAAATATACAGATTAAATTAATATACTTTCAAATTACTCCTCAGAGTTATTCAACTTCTACTTCTCTATCCAGGGCTCAGTGGATAACTGAATACCAATTTCCAACAGGAACAAAAGGTCATCAATGAAAACCTTTTAGAAAAGTGCAATTATCGCTACTCTCCCACTTTCAACCAAGACTTTTGCTCTCAGGCTCATCATTAAACAATACTTCATGTTAAGCTATATTTCAGACACATTAATGTGACTCTGTTCATTTGCCATCTAATTTGGATCAGGGTTTTGGCTGAATTTTTGAGGTGTTGCATGATTCAGTCGATGGTTTAGTTGGAAATGGTGCTGTAATGGAAGCCAAGAATCTGGACTCTTGCTTTGACCCTCTCCTTTTTCTACACATTTTTTTTTCTTTGATAGGATTAATTACAATGTAATTTATTGTTTGTGTTTATTTAATATCTAACAAAACAGTTTCATGAGGTTCATGGATGTAACATTTGTTTACTGGTAAGTTTCTAAGAGATAGTGTTTTGCTGTTTATAGAATGGACATAATCTAATTGTTGAAATTAAATAGCTTTTGATATAAAGCATTTCAGGCACCAAATTAGGTGTTATTTTATTATTTAATACATTTCTAACAATACCCTATATGATTAGGAACAAATATCCTATTCAAAGATTTAGTAGAATTATTCCTTGATCATGTTGTTTTTAACTAAAATTCAAAACCAGATCTTTGGTCTCAGCTTGGCAAATCAAGGATGGGAATGTAGGCATTAACTTTGTTAGAGAATCTAGCATTGGGTCTAAGTGACATTCTTTTCCTCTTTTCAGCAAGGTCAGATGAGAATATGGAAAGTAGAATTTTATGATGATCTCACGAGATTTCTGGTAGTTGATGTGCACACACTTTCTCCTAGTAATTCAACTAAACACTAATGTAGATAATTCTGTGAAAGAATTTTGTTGAAATTACTCTCTCCATAAAGTTTACTTTAAAATAGGGAGATTTTTCAGGTGGGCCTGTCTTAATCTCATGAACTCTGAAATCAGAGTCTACTCTTTATGCATACAGAAATGGAAGTCCAAGAGATGTGAACCAGCTGGCATATAAGAAACCAAACATTTCTGTTGCAAACACCACATGGGGGACTTATGACAGGATGCTGCGGGAAGCCTCTAGGAGCTCAGTGAACCAGCCAGATCTAAGAATGTAGACAGTGACCTTAGTCCTATTGCTGCAAGGAAATCAGTTCTGCCAACAACCAGGGAACGTCAAGAGACAACCCTAAGCCCATATGAGAACTTTAGTACTGGCTAATTCCTTGATTTCAGCCTAGTGAGACTATGAACAAAGTCGTAGTTTTGGGCGTGGATTACTGATACACAGAAATGTGAAATAATAAATGGTATTGTTATAAGCCAGTACTTCTGTGGTAATTTGTCATGCAATAATAGAAAAACAATAAATAGGGAATGCTTTCAACTTATTGAGAATTGTACTGGAAGTTGTAAGAACTGATTTGTTTTCATGTCATGTTAGAAGAGTGGAAAATGAATGGTGCCAATGACAAATGATCCAAATTTGCATCTTTATATAGAACCATCTTAGATAGTATTAAATAAATATTAGGTGCTCAATAGTTTTGTGAAATAAATGAAAAAATGTAAAGGATGAAATCACTTTGAATTACATTCTAAAATAACAGGAACAATAATCATCTTTATATTTTATTAAAAAGAATATACCATTTCATCACATCATATGCATTATTAACATGAGTTAACACTATCAGCATGATTTATAAAGATGTTAGCCTTGATCATTTGGTTAATATATAGCTTATTAGGTTTCTCTATTGTAAAGTAACTGGATTTTTCCTTGCTTTTCGTATTGTACTTTTCTGGAAGAAAAGCACTATGAACAACTTAAACTTAAGAGGTGAAAAATTATGCTGTACCTACTTAAGGGAAAGTATCATCATAAATTATTTAACTCTTTTGTTTTATATCTAAAAAACCCATAGCTCTAATCTAATCATAAGAACACCCCCTTTCCAATCAATTGAAGGACATTCTTTCTATTAAGTACCTAATCAGTGCTCTTCAAGGCTGTCAAGGTCATAAAAAAAAAAGTTCAAAAAACGGAGCCATGGAAACTGAATTTAATGTGGTATCATGGATCACTAGAGCAGGAAAGGGATGTTAGGTAAAAAGTAAAGAAATTTGCATAAAGCATTGATTTTAGTTAAAAAATATCAATATTGTTTCATTACTTCTGACAAATGTTCTGTATTAATAAAAGATACTAATTAAGGAAATGTATAACATAAATTGGAGTCTGTGTACTATCTTTGCAATTTTTCTGTTGATATAAAACTATTCTAAAACAAAAGCTGATTATACTCAGGAGAATAAGAAGACAAGCCATAGTCCAGGAGAAAATATTTGCAAAAGACCTATGTGCAATAAAGTATTGTTACACAAAATTTAGAAAGAATTCATAAAAGTCAACAATAATAATAATAATACCAACCACTTGAAAAATGGTCCAACGATGTCTTAATACACACCTTGCCAATGAATATATATATGCAAGATGGCAAATCATTTGAAAGGAAACCATATTATATGTCATCAGGGAAATGCAAATTAAAACATCAGTGAGATACCACCATATGTATTTATTAGAATGGTCAAAATTCAAGGCACCAACAACACCAAATATTGGTAAAGATATGGACCATCAAGAGCTCTCATTAATTGATGGTAGAAATGCAAAATGGTACAGCCATTTTGGGATACAGTTTGGCAATTTCACACAAAACTGTATGTACTCTTACCATACTATCCAGCAATTATACTTCTTGGTATTTGTCCACATGAATTGACAATTTATTTCCACACAAAAATTTGGATATACAATTGCCAAAATTTGGAAGCAACCAAAATATCCTTGAGTAGGTGAATGGATAAAAACAAAAACAAAAATAAAAAACAAAACTGTGGTACATCCAGACAATGGAATATTATTCAGCACTAAAAAGAAATGAGCGATTGAGCCATGAAAAGACATGTTTTAAACTTAAATGCCTATTACTGAGTGAAGCCAATCTGAAAAGACTACATACTAATAAACCCAACTATATGACACCCTAGAAAAGGCAAACCTATGGAGAGAGTAAAAAATTCAGTGGTAACCCAAGCCCAGATGGAAGGGAGGGATGAATAGGTAGCATGCAGAAGAATTTTTAGGGCAGTAGATCTACTCTGCATGGTACTACAATGGTGGATAGATGCCATTAAATATTTCCCAAAATCCATAGAATGTACAACACCAAGAGTAAACCATTATGTAAACTCTGGACTTTTAATGATAATGACGTGTCAGCATAGGATTGATTGGAAAAAAATACCACTTTTTCTGTGCAGGATATTGATAGTGTAGGTGGTTGTGCATGTGTATAGACAGGAATTATATGGGAACTGTCTATTTTTTCCAGTCAATTTTTGCTGTGAGCCAAAAACTGCATTCCAAAATAAAGTCTATGAAAAACAAAACTAAAATGTATTTAACTAAAATTCTCAAGAGAAAACCAGGAGTATGGTTTAAACCTATAAAAGAGTGAGAGAATATTGGGTCTCTGATTGTGATTTTAATAATGCCAATTACAGAGGTAGGGGAAGGAAGGGAGAGTTCAAGAGAATGGGTGAGGAGATGAGTGGTAGGGAGGGGAGGGAAGGTAAGGAGAAGGAAAGGTAGAGTAAAAAATTGAGATGAGATTGGGAAGTGGAAAGAGCAGGGCTAACATTGGAAAAATTATATAATCTCTTTTAGCTTCAGATTCCCCTTCTGTAAAATTGGAATAAAGCTATATTCCATAGAGTTATTGAAAATTGTGATAATTATAGCAATGCATCTAGCCCAGTGCTTAGTCCATGAAAATGGATTAATAAATGATATGATACATTTCAAAGAACATTGCAAAGACTTATCATGAGGAGAAGATTGTAATCTTTCACAAAACTATTCACATAGTAGATATTTCTTAATTTTGGAATTAGGCTTAAACACAGATATGAAATAGGTATAGAATAGTTGTTAGGATTCGAATTAATATCTATATATACCATATGGGCCTAGATTTTTTTTTTTAAATATCATAAGTTGGGACAAGTAGCCAAAGGGACCTGACTGAGTTTGGCTCAAAGAACAAATAACATTTGTCTCACATAATGATGAAAGCTGAGTAGTTGGAGGGAGATCATGTCAGGAATCTGAGTCTTACTTTTCTGTTTCTTTTATGTTTGCATATTGAGCTACATAACAAGTTGATTTCAGCAGTTCTGATCATTAAATTTGGACTCATTTTCCAGAGAAACAAAGACTATCTCTTCCTGGATCTCAGTTCTAGGAAAAAGAAAACTTTCCCAGCAATCACACACACAGTTGGCAGTTCCCACCCATTCCTTCACAAATACTGCAAGGGCAAAAGTTTGACCATAATTGGCAAAGACTGATCCTCTGAGGTCCCCGAGCTTTGAGGACTCATGGTCTCTACCATCTCTTTGACCACATGTTTGGTGGAGAAACACACATAAAAAGATGAACTTACAGTGTGATAAATACAAATGCATAAAGTAATAAGGCAGAGGACAATGCCCTTCCAAGCTTGGTATTCTAAACATACTTAAAGGCAGAGCAGACACATACTATCTAGTTTATTTTGAGCAACTGCATTAATTTTTCTGAAAAAAGTAGTCATTTGCTAAAGAATTATGAGACAGAATGTAGTAAGAAATGAGAGGCTTTTAGTAAGTCCTTGCCTCAAAGTTAATTTACTCCAGTGAGGGGAAAAAAATACTGGTGAAGTATGCTAGAAAAGATTTGTCATCAGAATTGGCTCATAATTTAAATGACTGTACGTACCTTTAGTTATTTTCCCCTTAATAAGCCTGAGTACTATCCATATAAAACAGAGAAGCTTATAATAACTACTACTCAGCACTGCTGGAATAAAGTAAAACATAATGCACACGAAGATACTTTTAAATATGAATGAGAGAATCTTTGCTGAAAATTAGGCTGTTTTCTTTTCCTATTTTGTTTTTATTGAATCAGCACTGTATTCCTCAGAATAATTATGTCAGTACATTTTATCCTGAAACATTTGTGTGAATAAAAGCCATAAATTATCGTATCCAGTTAAAGGCATAATAGGCTTTTTGATTGCATTGTTCCAGCACTTTTCATTTCAAATTACTACTATTTTGTTTTCATTCATCTTATCTAATAATAATTAAATATAGCCTTAAATTATCTTGAATAGACAGATTGTTGGGCATTCTAAGTTGATAAATGTCTCATAAATGAATGCAACTTGTTTTTACTTTCTTTTAGTGCAATTTATGTGTGAAAAAGATTTATCAGCATTTACAGGATGAAACAAATTGACTAATTTCAGTAGGCTAATCTAGTGAGTAATAATGGAAAGAACACATTTTAATTAATATTTTTGTTTTTGTTAAGAAGGACAATTTGAATGTGATTAATATCACCAGAGCTTTCTTTGATTTTTCCTGGATGCTTTTTAAAAATTTCAGTCTTAGAATTTATAACCAGTTGTTTAATAGATTCAGTGTTTTGGGAAACTGAATATATAACAATTACATGCCTTTTTCTAGTACTAATTCTAAAGCCATGTCAGATTCTCCAGCCATGTTTGTACATGTCTCCATTACTCTCTTTTTACTACTATTCTGTGCCATTGAGGTCCTCGGCAAACCTAGGAACTAACACCACAAGAAGAATGACCTGGCAAGTGTAGAATTAGATAAACTGTGGAAGTAAGCAGAGGTATGAGCCATAATTACGTGTTCCTTTGGATAAAATGATTCTTTCCAAAAGCCCTTTCACACCCTCTTTTCTATTGTTAAGTACCTAAGATAAGCAACCCCATCTATTCTGCCCTAAAGAGTTTACACAGAATTCCCTCTTGAATCATTATGATTTGACAATCGGTTTTCTGATACTATGTCATATTTCTTGTCACATTTCTTCTATGTTACTTACACTGGGAGGTACATGTCCTACAAGTCTTGTGACTTTGTTTTGCTTTCTGACTTTCACTTTTATTAAATTGGTCTTTCATTGGAATTTAAGCTTCTACTTTGCACCAACTGTTACCCTAACAGTAGGGCATAGAGATAAATGTGATTGGCCATTTGTGTTCAAGGACCACCTATTGTATTAGTGGTGACTGAAATGGAATAAAACTAAAGTATTGTGTTATATATTCAGAGGCAAAGATAATGAAGTAAGCACTTTTACCATCTATAGAAATAATAGTCACACATTACTAGATATTTCCCTTCATTTGCTGGAGCCCAGTTCTTCTAGTTACACTAGAAGGGCAATTGCATGGGCATGAGTGGAAGTAGAAACAGAAAAGAAAAAGAAAAGAAACAAGCAGATTGGATCATAAACAGATAGCTAGAGGGAGAGTTGGGAAGTATTTTAAGGGTCCTTCTTGTTTGTTTCACTTTCAAAAGAGAGAACAATGTAAAAAATAGTCAACCTTGCCTAAAAATGTCTCCCAACCTACCATCCTAATTATTCTGTTATTATTCAGTTTTCTGAACTTTACTTTTTTTCATAGCCTTAACAAATTTCTAGATTTATTGTTAGGTAGTTTCCTTATCTTGGATATTATGAATAGTGCTTCAATAAACATAGGAGTGCTAATACTTCTTTGAAATCCTGATTTCAAATTTTTTTTTTTTTTGGCAAATACCTAGTAGTGTCCATCAACAGGTGAATGAATTAAAAAATGTGGTATATACATACATTATTTATCCTTAAGAAAGAAGGACATTCTGTAATATGTGGCAACATGGATAAACCTTGAGAAGATTATGCTGAAAAAAATCAGCCATACGCAGAAAGGTCAGTACTGCATGGTTCATCTTATATGAAGGATTTAAAATAGTCAGATTCATGGAATCAAGAGGGTGGAATGGTGATGACCGGGGGCTGAGAGAGGAGGAAAATCAATGGGCATAAAATTTCATTTAAACATGATGAATAGGCATAGAAAATGTACTATACAACATTGTACTATAGTAAAAAATAATGTACCATACACTTAAAATTTTAAGAGGGTACATCTCATGGTAATTGTTATCACAGTAAAATTAAATAAATAAATGAAAAAAAGAATAATTGCTATGTTATAAGTGGTTCTCCTCCTACATTCTATGAGATGTGAAGTGCTTTGACACTGATTTTGGCTTCTGATTTCACTTTGAATGAAGCATTAGGACGAAAGTAAGCTAGTACAGTCTCAGCTTATATTGGCTTTATCAATGGATATGTCATGGAAAAGTGAATGCAGTCATGAAAGGTGTCCCATGAGACTTTTAGAGGTTTAAAAAGAGGAAGGTTAGACATGTAATGTAAAAGAAACAGGAAGTGTAAAGTCTCAGGGATATGATTAAGGATGAAGTACTCAGTAACTACAACTAATTTTATAAGGCCAAAGCATGAAATTCAAGAATTCAAGGTAATGGAGTGGAGTTGGGGTGTGTGTGTGCATGTGTACACATCTAGGAGGAAAGGTGGGTATTTAATTTTTTGCTATATACTATGTATGGCATGTTTCTAATCTTTTGACTATTATAAACAATGATGCATTATGTAACCTCATATGTATATTTTGTTTATGAGCAGGCATATCTTTAGACTACATTTAAAGAGGTGCTTGGCAATGAAAGGAAAAATGCAAATGTTATTTTGAAAGTTATTGTCAATTTTACCTACATAGAATTCACTCCATTTTTATTCCTCAGAGCAAGTGAGACATTGACTGCTTTGTCCCTTAGCCTTGCTAATAATATGTTAATATACTTCTGAATTTTTGTTAATTTGATGGTGAAAAATAATATCTCTGTTTCATGTACTTTATCATGAAAAAAGTTTAACACTTTTCATGTATTTAACGATCATTATGTTTACTGTTGTAGTGATTCAGTATCTCTATATACTATGATCTGCTCACCACTAACGTAGCTACCATCTGTCACTATTCACTATACTATCTTTGACTTTGGTTATTTTTTTTCTGTCTATGTAATTAAAAGAAAATCTGGTAGTTTAATTAAAACCAGGTAGTTATAGTATTAATATTTAATATTAAAATCTAAATAGTTTATTCACTCAGAGACTTATCTAGAAAGAACTCCACCATTACAAAGATCCACAATATACAAAGATATACAGTCATTTGCCCAGGTTTTCTTCTAATTCTTGGATAGGTTTATTTTTTAAAAATTATTTAAACTGACATATTTTAAGTAAATCTTGCTATTTATATTAAAAATATCATTGCCAAATCCAGTGTCATGAAGCTTTTCGCCTGTTTTCTATTAGGAATTTTATAGTGTCAGTTCTTTACATTTAAACATTAAATCCATTTAATCCATTCTAAGTTAATTTTTTTCCTTTTTTTTTTTTTTCTGTTCAATTAGCCAACGTATAGCTAGTTTTTTATGTAGTGTTCAACAATTCATTAGTTTCATATAACACCCAGTGGTCATCACAACACATGCCCGCCTTATACTCATCAGTTAATTTTTATGGAGGATGTAAACTTAGGGTCCATCTTCATTATTTTGCATGTAAGTATCTAGTTTTCTCAACACCATTTGTTGAAGATACCATAATTTTTCCATTGTGCATTTTTGCACCTTTGTCAAATATTATTTGACCACATACATGAAGGTTTATTTATGTGCTCTCTTCTCTTATATTGGTCTATTTGTTTGTCTGTATTGCTGTAGTTCTGTAATATGATTTGGTCTTTGTTTTCCTTTCTCAAGATTATTTTTCCCATTTGAGTTATCTTTCAGTATCATATGAATTTTAGAATTGTTTTTTATTTATGAAAAAATGCCATTAGGATTTTGATAAGGACTGTATTTAGTCTGTAGATTGCTTCAGGCAGGATGGGCATTTTAACAATATGCTGTTTTCCAATCCATGAACAACATGGAATGTCTTTCTTTTTTCTTTTTTTGTCTTTTAAAATTTCATTGGTGTTTTAGAGTTTTCAGTTTACAAGTTTTTCACTTCCTTAGTTAAGTTTATGTCTAAATATTTTATTCTTTTTGATACTGTTATAAATGTGATTGCCTTTCTGATTTCTTTTTCAGATAGTTTGTTGTTAGTGTCTAGAAACACAACTTATTTTTGTATATTGCTTTGTATCCCACTCTGCTGAATTCATTTATTAGTCCTAGCAGTTTTTTATAATGGAGTCCTTAGAGTTTTCTACTTATAAGATCTGCATATAAGATCTACTTATAAGTCATCTGCAAACAGATAATTTTACTTCTTTTTGATTTGGATGTCTTTCATTTCTTTTTCTCGCCTAATTGCTCTGGTTAGAACTTCCACTACTATATTGAGTAGAAATTAAGAGTGGTATCCTTGCCTTGTTCCTAATCTTAGAGGAAAAGTTTTCAGTTATTCATTCTTGAGTACGATGTTAGCTTGGACTTTAATAAATAGTTTTTATTATGTTGAAGTATTTTCCCTCAATTCATAGTTTCTTGAGTGTTGTTTTTAATCATGAAAAATGTTTCAATTTTGTCTAATGCTTTTTCTCCATCAGTTGAAATATTTTCCTTTTCATTTTGTTAATGTGATGTATTACATTGATCAATTTTTGTATGTTGAATCATCCTTGCATTCCAGGGAAAATCCCTCTTGGTCAGGGTAAATGATCCTTTTAATACATAAACGAATTTGGTTTGCTAGAATTTTGTTGAAGATTTTTGTATCAATAAAGCACCTTGCTCTATAGGTTTCTTTTCTTATACTTAGTTTGATTTTGGTATCAGAGTAATGCTGGCCTCAAATAATAAGTAAGTAAATATTCCCTCTTCAATTTTTTTGGAAAATGTTTGAGAAGAATTGATATTAGTTCTTCTTTAAATATTTGGTAGAACTCTCCAGTGAAGTCATCAGTTCAGGAATTTTCCTTGTTAGGAGATTCTTGATTATTGTTCAATCTCCTTGCTAGTTATGGGTCTATTCAGATTTTCTATTTGTGATTTAATGTTGGTAGATTCTGCGTTTCTAGGAAATTTTCAGTTTCATCTAGGTTATCCAGTTTATTGGCATATTATTTTTTTCATGTTACTCCCTTACAATCTATTTTTTATTTGAAGTACAAAAATAATAAACTAAAAAGGATATCAAAATACATCTTTTAAAACTAGTATGAACTTACGATAAAAGCTCTCAACAAAGTGAGACTAGATAGAACATACTTTAATATGATAAAGGCCATGTATGAAAACTTCACAGATAATATTATACTCAATAGTGCAAAATGGAGAGCTTTCCTATAAGATTAGGGACAAGATTTTTATTCAACATGTTACTCTAAATCTTAGCTACAGCAATCAGACAAGAAAAAGAAATGAGTCCTATATACTGGTAAAGAAAAAGTTAAACTGTCAGTATTTGCAGATGACAAGATATTTTATGTTAAAAGCCCTAAAGATTCTACCAAAAAACTATTAGAATAAATAAATAAATTCAGTAAAGTTATAGGATACAATAAATACAATAAAACTAACACACAGAAATTGGTAACATTCCTATACACTAATAACAGAATAGCAGAAAGAGAAATTAAGAAAACAATTTTATTTACAAATGCATCAAAAAGAATAAAGTATCTCAGAATAAACTTCACAAAGAGGAGAAAGACCTGTGCTTTGAAAACTATAAAACATTAATGAAAGCAATTGAAGATGACACAGACAAATGAAAAATATTCCATGCTCAGGGATTATAAGAATTAATATTATTAAAAAGTCTATACTACTCAAAGTAATTACAGATTCAATATAATCCTTGTCAAAATAACGAATATTGATTTTTTTACAGAATTAGAATGAATAATCCTGAAATTTGTATGAAACCACAAAAGACCCCAAATAGCCAAAGAAATCTTGAGAAAGAAAAACAAAGCTGGAATTGTCACAATTCCATATTTCATGATATACTTCAAAGCTATAGCAATCAACACAGTATGGTACTGGTACAAAAATGGATACATAGATTCATGGAATAGAATAGAGAGCCAAGAAAAAATCTGACAGTTATATGGTCAATAAATTACAACAAAGGAAGTAAGAATATACAATGGGAAAAAGATACTCTCTTTAACAAATAGTGCTGGGGAAAACTAGATAGCAACATGCAAAAGAGTGAAACTGTACCATTTTCTTACAACACACACAAAAATAAACTCAAAATGGATTAAAGTCCTTAAAGTGAGACCTGAAACATAAAAATTTTAGAAGAAAGCTCATACAGTAATTTCTCTGATATCAGTCATAGGAACATTTTTCTGGTTATATCAGGTAAGGTAAGGGAAACAAAGCAACATAGGCTATTGGGACTACATCAGAATAAAAAGGTTTTGCGTATGAATTGAAACAAAAAAGTAACCAATTGAATGATAAATGATATTTGCAAATGAGATATCTGATAAGGCATTAATATCTAAAATGTCAAGAACTACAACTCAACACCAAAAAACAAAATAAAAGAGAACAAAACAAAGCAAAAAACTCATTCTGTTTGAAAAGTGGGTAGAATACCTGTATGGACACCTTTTCAAAGAACACATACAGATTGACAACAGACACATGAAAAAAAGCTCAACATCACAAATTGTCAGGAAAATGCAAATCAAAACCACAATTAGTTACCACATTATACTTGTCAAAATGGCTAAAATTAAAAAGACAAGAAACAACAAGTGATGGCAAGGATAGGGAGAGTAAGGATCCCCCAAACACTGTTGGTGTGACTGTAAATTTGCGCATCTATTGTGGATGCTTCTTGAAAAATTAAAGATAGAAATGCCATATGATTCAATAGTTCCACTACTGGGTATTTATCCAGAAAAAATAAAAGACACTAATTTGAAAAGATATATGTACCCCTATGTTTATTATTATAATAAATAATAACCCCCTATGTTTATTATTATAAATAATAGTCAAGATATGGAAGTGACCTAAGAATCCATCAATAAATGAATAAAGATGATGATGTGTGTGTGTGTCTGTGTATAATGGAATGTTGCACAGCCATAAAAAAGGATGGGATCATGCCGTTTGAGACAACAGAGATGGACCTAAAAGGGTATTATACTAAGTGAAACAAATCAGGCTAAGACAAATAACGTGATTTTACTCTTATGTGGAATCTAAAAGGAAATGAATAAACAAAAAAAAGCAGAATCAAATCTATGAAGACAGAACAAACTGATGGTTGCCAGAGGGAAGAGAGGCTAGGGGACGGGCAGAATGGTTGAAGAGGAGTTAGAGATAGAGGCTTTCAATTATGGAATGAATAAGTCATGGGAAGAAAAGGCACAATACAGGGAATATAGTCAATGATTTTGTGATAGTCTTCTGTGGTGATAAATGATAGTTATAATTGTGGTGAGCATAGCATAGTGTATAGATAAGCTGAATCACTATGTTGTACATGTGAAACTAATGTAACATTGTATGTGAACTATACTAAAAAAAATTTAAAAGAAAATGGATTTTGCTATAGTAAATAAAAAACAGTTTTAAATAAAAAATAAAAATAAAAATAAAAAAAGTTTTTAAGATATAAAATAAACCAGAGAGTTTGAAAGGAATAATTTATAATTATAAAGAATCCAATATACATACTCAAATAGATATAATAATTATACATTTTTATGAGTGTAATAACATAGGTTCAAGTATAAAATGAGAAACTGATAGGAATATAAATAAAAATACATCCAAAGTGACATGGTAGAATTGAACACACTTTTTTTTTATAACTTACCAAAGAAACAAAAATCAGTTAGAATATAAAATATGTAAATAATATGATTTAAAATTGGACCCAACTTATATATGGAATACTTCATCAAATTCCATGATATGTGTGTATATGTGTGTATGTGTGTGTATTCAGGTGCACAAGAAATTTTATCAAAATCTACCATATTCTGAGCCACAGACCAGACAGGTCTCAACAAATTCAGATATTGAAATCATATGGAGTATTCATTGCTCACAATACAAACCAGCTAGAAATCAATAGTAGTAAGATAAGTTTAAAAACTCCTATACATTTGTAAATGAAGTTTCTAAATAACTTATAGGCCAAAAAGCACATTTGAGGTGGAAATGAGATAATAGTTTGAACTGAATGATGATTAAAGCACTCATATCAAAATATATAGGGTGAAAGTAAAATAGGGCCTGGAGGGAATTTTTTTTTAAATGTGTGTATAATGAAAAAAAGGCAGAGAATTAACTATCTAAATACCCATTGTAAGAAATTATCAAAAGAAAGCATAGAAAAATGTTTTTGAAAAAAGGAAATTAAAAAGGGAAAAGTATTAAGTGAAACTGAAAACAAACCCTTAGTACAGAAGATTAGCTAAACCTAAAGTTGATTTTTTAAAAGTACCAAGATAAGTATATACATAAAAACTACCGGCAAAGGAAAATTGATGAAGAAAGAAGACATAAACAGTATGTGGAATGAAAAGTGGGTATTACTATGGAACTTACAGGTACTAACAAAATAATTGTATATTATGAAAAAATTATATTCAGACAAA
Organism: Enhydra lutris kenyoni; assembly: GCF_002288905.1. Lineage (NCBI taxonomy): Eukaryota > Metazoa > Chordata > Mammalia > Carnivora > Mustelidae > Enhydra > Enhydra lutris. The sequence continues at coordinate 17,743,328 of NW_019154121.1, forward strand.
ATTTATATAAAATGAATGAATTCTGAGGAAAGCTGGATTCTTCTGACATAGGTTAAAAAATTTGTATAGTTTATAAATATTAAATAACTTATTCCTATAAATAGAAAAATTTTCACTACAAAAATTCTAAACCTACAAATTCACAAAATGATGATGTTAGAAGTTAGGATATTAGTAGTTTTTGAAGAAAAAAAATGATGTAGAAATTAGAAAGGAGAATTTAGGGGCTACCTGGATTGCTGGCAATGTTCTGTTTCCTGAGAGTAATTATGTGGAAAGTAATTACATGGTGTTACTTTGTGAGAATACACTCATTATTCTGTGATAATTCAATCATAATTTGATATTTTCCTGTGTGTGATTTGTACCTACTGAATGTAATGTAATGAAAAAGTTTATAGAGGGCACATAAATATGCACATACCAATTATAAGCAGTGTGTATAGATTCATTAATACCCAAGAATATATAGTCAACATCTTAGACTGGGTATCCATTGGCAAGAGAAGGAATGCATATGGAAACCTGGAATTAAAAAAAAGGAAAAAATTTAAGGGTCATACTGAGAGCAATGGTGACAAAGTGTCATTAATCAGAGTATGACTGACTGTATCCTCTGTATCTGAAGTGAAGCAGTCTCCCAGGTAGATCAGGAAATAGGTGACTATCTCTTCTAGGAATGATTCTCTGACGTTTTTATAGTATACATTATTTACCTTAATAAGGCTCTAAAAATTATCTGGGATGGATAAATGAAAAAAAAAATGTTTGGATTGGATGATAGTAAACTACCACTTCATTTATATATCCTTCAAGAGGTAAGCACAAAGTAAGCACATATAGGTCTCAAAAAATCTTGGCAGTCTTCTTATGTACATGACAAATGATATGTACACTGCTGACTTATGAAATTATTGAGTACCCATGTAGAATGATTTCTGATAATCAATTAAAACTATAGATATATATGTCAGATACAGGCAGCTTCAATTTTTTTTTAAGATTTTATTTATTTATTTGAGAGAGAGAGAGAGACAGAGTGAGAGAGAGCATGAGAGGGGAGGACAGAGGGAGAATCAGACTCCCCATTGAGCTGGGAGCCCAATGTGGGACTCAATCCCAGGACTCCGAGATCATGACCTGAGCTGGTAGCAGTTACTTAACCAACTGAGCCACCCAGCTTCAGTTTTTGAACTGAAATTTTTTTTTTTTAATCTTGGAGAAGGCAGTTATCATTTTGTGTTTTAGTTTGCGTACCTATAAAATTAATGGTGATATAAGGGATTAAATCACTATCTCCTAACATTTTTATTATTCTTCCAACCCCATATTTTGGAAGATTACCACAAGATTGAATTTATTAAGTCGTAATTATTTAAATTTAAAACTCAACCATAGCATGAGTTTTTATGTATTGTCCCTCTAAGTTGACCTAAATTTACCTTGATGTTTTTTCTACCTTATAAACCTCACCTACATTACATATATGGCTTTTATGATTTTTTAATTTATTTTTTATTTTTTTTAAAGATTTTATTTATTTATTTGTCAGAGAGAGAGAGAGAGAGTGAGCACAGGCAGACAGAGTGGCAGGCAGAGGCAGAGGGAGAAGCAGGCTCCCCACAGAACAAGGAGCCCGATGTGGGACTCTATCCCAGGACGCTGGGATCATGACCTGAGCCGAAGGCAGCGGCTGAACCAACTGAGCCACCCAGGTGTCCCTGGCTTTTATGATTTTTTTAAATTTGAAATTAGCTTCCAGAATACAGACAATAACTTAAAGATCACTAGAAATAAGGGAATACAAAACTGAAAACCAGTGGGGGGACTGGTATCTGAAATAACTTTCATTGCAGAATGTAAGCATCTTGTATCTTTACCATGAGTAATAATTTGCAGAATGCAAAAATTTTGAAGAGAACTGTGAATATTTTTTTTTAAAAAAAATTTATTTATTTGACAGAGAGAACACAGTGAGAGAGGGAACACAAGCAGGGGGAGTGGGAGAGGGAGAAGCTGGCTTCCTGTTGAGCAGGGAGCCCAACTCGGGGCTCCATCCCAGGACCCTGGGATCATGACCTGAGACAAAGGCAAATGCTTAATGACTGAGCCACACAGGCACCCTGCGAATTATGAATCTTTATGTCACTTATTATTGTCCCCATTTTCATTATATAAAAGCAAGATAAATATTTTAGTACACAGATATTTAGATAGACTTAAATACAGCCTTTAGTATTGTAGATCTTAGTAATGAATGCAAAACACAGTTTATAATTCAGGAGAATGATTTTGCTGATATTACATTTTCCAAACTAAAATTTGTACAATTGCCCAGCCCAATGTAGTATGTGCTTAATGATTTAGAAACATGTTTAAGCAAGTAGGCAAGAGGAAATTAGTCATTTGGCTGGATTTCAGTATAGTAGGAAAAAGAATAACAAGGCCAAAGTGTGTAAGATTTAATTTTTGTTTAACTGGATTATGTTGAAAACTTTGTCATTAAGTCAATTACTTCATGTAGGGAGATGCAATTTTCTGCTGTGTTACTAGGTTCCCTGCTACATTTTTTTTTATCTAATCTACTGTGGATTGAATTTAAACAACTTGCTGACTAATCAGACACAGAGATTAAAAAATACCTCTTGAGTTTTTGTCAGTCATGTTTTTCAGTGGAGACATAAAAAGTATTTTGTACTCCAAAAGAAGACAGAGTACAAAAGAGGCTTTCAGGAAAATGTAATATATAGAGAAAGCTCAGAACCAGAAAGAAGACATGAGTTCCAATAACATGTTTGGCTCACACAAGTTGTATGAATTTGGGACTTTATTACTCTTTTTGAACCTCATGTGCTTCAGATATAAAATGGATAAGACATTAAAGTGTATACTCCCTTAATAGACTTCACTTAACTAACTCATTTTGTTAAGGATCTGTCTTATATCCTCTATAAAACATACTAATTGATGACCAAACTCTCCAAACATTTGATACTGATAGACTACTCTCTAGCATGTCTGTATATTTTTTCTTACAAAAATAGTCCCCCCCACCCCAAAGAAGCAAATTTTTGTGGTTATAGTTAGTATTTAATAATTAATTATTAAATTATATTTAAATACATTGATAAAATATGAACATGTAATAGTTTTGATGCTTTGGAAAGGCTATAAAAATATGAGGCACAGTGGGGCGCCCGGGTGGCTCAGTGGATTAAGCATCTGCTTTTGGCTCAGGTCACGATCTCAGGGTCCTGGGATCGAGCCCCACATTGGGCTCCCTGCTTGGCGGGGAGTCTGCTTCTCCTTCTTTCTCTGCCTGCCTACTTGTGATCTCTGTCTGTCCAATAAATAAAATCTAAAAAAAAAAAAAAGATATGAAACATGAAGATTATACAACTTTGGGAAAGACAATGGTGAATGATTAGAAGTATAAATATGTAGGATTTGACACTCAGCTTCACAAGCATTTTAAATTATCATTCCATTTCAAAATAACAAAAGCTATACATTAACAAAGATCAATTATGGGTATGATTTGTGCAACAATATTCACTAGAATCCAACAGCTCAGAATAAATAAGACATTTGTCTTATATAAATATATTTTAAATGGTTTAAGTTAAAATGAAATATTTAACTGAATTCTGATAATGGTAGTGATGTAAGTGATCACCAAATTTTGTTACAGGTAATGGAATAAAAAATGATTTAAAGGCACTGGGACATCACAAAGCAGGTGGAACCAGAAAAATTTACTTTTGAAAAATTTATACAACAGTTAAGAACTATGAGTTGGTAACTTTCTTTTCTTTTCTTCTCTTCCCTTTCTTTTCCTTTCCTTCCCTTTCTTTTCCATTCCATGCCATCCCATCCCATCCCATCCCATCCCATCCCATCCCATCCCATCCCATCCCAT
>NW_019154121.1:17747256-17877183 GCF_002288905.1 Enhydra lutris kenyoni
GCCATCCCATCCCATCCCCTTTCATTCCATTCTTTTCCTTTCCTCCCTTTCTCCTTTGCTTCCCCTTCTTTTCCTTTCCTTTCCTTCTCTTTCTTTTCCATTCCATTCCATTCCATTCCATTCCTTAACATTCTTTTCCTTTCCTTCCTTCCTCTCTTCCTCCCTTTCTTTCTCTCTCTCTTTCTCTCTCTCTCTCTCTTTTATGAGGATATTGCCCAGTGCCTGGCTGTCTACTATAGTATGCAAATGGGACAGAACACTAGCGGTCCTTTGTAAAACAGAGATCAGAGACAACTCTGATCATGAAAGAGCTATGAAAGTTGAAACTTTTGAGTTAGCTACATTCTGAAATGACTATGAAGGGTTATAGATGCATTCACAGACAAACTTCAAGGTATTACAAATACGTTTATATAATTAAAGGAATATATGTTCAGAGAACTAAAGAAAATGGTTTTAGTGAGTGAACAGGTAGGAAATCTTAGCAAATACTAGAAGTTATTAAAAAAGGAAATCTTATACCTAAAATATCCCACTAAAATAAAAAAAGAAGAAAGTTCAGATGGCTCAAAAAAAACTTCGAAGATTGGAGAAGAATTAGTGAATGTTAAATAAGCCTTCTAAAATTAAGAGTTATGTTGGAGGCTATGGCATGGGTGGAGTCGAGGATCAAACCAGGCCCTGACTTGTGTCTCCTTCAAAGTCCGGACACCTTGACAAGGTTAAGGATGGGAAAGTTGAGTTAACACTGAGAAAGGGTCTGTGCTATGTGTCGTGCGCTCGCCTACGTGACTTCGCACACACTCTCCCTACAGAAGGGAACAATGTGGTCAGGGTCATGAGTTCTTAGTTGGTCCTTGTTGTTCCTGTACCTCCCATAACCCACTCCCTGGTTGATTGTCTTGCTAACAGCTTTAGCCAAAACTACCTGGCATCACGAGGTTTGCTTGTAGTTAATGTAAACTTGTTATAGAAACTTGTGGTCATCTGACTAAGTACTGATGTATTACTCCTCCTATTGTGGTCTGCCTTATAAATGATTGTAAGATGTGGAATAAAATCGGCACTGTTGGACATCCTCCTCAGTGTCCCTCCTGCCCCCATCTCTTTGTCTCTTAATTTCTTTTCACCATCCTCTTACCCTCACATTTCCTGGTCGATTTGTCACGCAAGCTGTGACAGAGTTACCCTTCAATAGGTGAATGAATAAAGAAGATATATACAATGGAATATTACTCAGCCATCAGAAAGGATGAATACCTGTCTTTTGCATCAACATGGATGGGACTGGAGGAGATTATGCTGAGTGAAATAAATTGGGCAGAGAAAGTCAATTATTATATAGTTTTACTTACTTGTGGAACATAAGGAATAACATGGAGGACATTAGAAGAAGAAAGGGAAAAATAAAGGAGGAGGAATCAAAGGGGAGACAAACCATGAGAGATTATGGACTATAAGAACGAAACAGGATTTTAGAGGGGAGGGGGTGGGGGGATAAGTTAGTCCAGTGATGGGTATTAAAGAGGGCACATATTGCCTGAAACACTGGGTGTTATACGCAAACAATGAATCTTGGAACACTACATCAAAAACTAATGACATACTGTACAGTGAGTAACATAACATATTAAAAAATATGAAGAAAAGAAGGAAAGCAAACTGAGGAAGAATGAACAGAGTTTCAGAGATCTGTGACAATAGATAGTGGCCCAATTTGTAACTATCTATACATATACATATGTCTGATAAAGTTCTTATATCTAGATTACATGAGAAATACAACTGAAAAATAAGACCAAAAAAAGCATAGGCAGAAGATCTAGACAGACATTTTACAAAAGAAGATATACAAAGGACCAGGAAGCATATTAGAATCTGCTCAACATTTTAAGCATCAGGAAAAAACAAATTAAAGCAGCAAATGAGTTATCACTACACAACCATCAGAATTGCTAATTTAAAAAGAAAATTATGTCTAGAATGTACAGCAACTGAAATGTTCATTCATTACTGATAGTAATATAAAATAATATGACTATTTTAGAAAAGTTTGGCAGTTTTTAAAAATTTAAATATACTCCTAACATGCTCCATATGTCTTCATATTCTCTTTGGAATGGAGGCTATACCAGGGCATGTTTTCCTCATGACAGATCACACTTGTCCAGAATTGCTGCATTGAAACTTCCACACACATTTTATTGGCCAAGGCAAGTCATGTGATTAAACATTGCTAGGTTGAGGAAATACATTCTGTACTTTGAGTGGTACTCCAAAGTCACATGACAAATGTAGATACTCTAATTGAGGGGCAGTGGGAAATGATGTTAGATATGATATATTGTATTATGACATTAGCAATTATTAACATCAGTATTTAGTGAAGAAATAGGATGAGAGATGGCAGAGTTTTGATTAATGAATATGAGAGAGGAAGAAAGACTAGGATCATGCTTGAAAAGAGGCTGGGAATGCTTATCCAAGGACAACATACTTTTCTTTTCTTTTTAAAGGTTTTATTTATTTATTTGAGAGCAAAAGAGAGCATGTGCACACAAGTTGTGGGGGAGGGGGCAGAGGGGAAGGGAGAAGCAGGCTCCCAGTTGATCAGGGAGCCTGGTTTGGGACTACATCCTAGGACCCTGAGACTATGAGCTGAGCCAAAGGCAGATCCTTAACTGACTGAGCCACCCAGGTGCCCTTTGGTCAAGCATTTTCTAAGAGAAATGTTTCCCAACCAAATTTTTAACAATCTCAATGTCTAGACATAAAGGGACTTTGTGATAGTGTTGGAACTAAAGTTTCAAGTCGTTTTTTCCTTTTTCCCTGGAATAATCACTAACATTTATATTTATCTTATAGTTTATGAAATTTTTTTTAGTATATTATCTGATTTTCTCTTTTAGGAATGCTGAAAGATAGCGTTTATTACTGAAACTGTTCTATAGATGAGCAAAGTAGTGCACCAGAGAAGTGAAGTGATTTTGTCTGAATTCACTTAGCCATTAAAAGATGAAGGCTAGGTGCGCCTGGGTGGCTCAGTGGGTTAAGCCTCCACCTTTGGCTCAGGTCATGATCACAGGGTCCTGGGATCGAGTCCTGCATCAGGCTCTCCGCTTGGCGGGAAGCCTGCTTCCCTTCTCTCTCTGCCTACTTGTGATCTCTCTCTCTCTCTCTGTCAAATAAATAAATAAATAAATAAATAAATAAATAAATAAATATCTTTAAAAAAAAATCTTTAAAAAAAAAAAGATGAAGGCTAGGAGTCAAACCTGTATCTTCTGATACTAGTTCACAGAGCTTTTACAGTATCTGATAGTTATTAATTCAGATTTGAACACAGAGAAAGTTTTCAAAAATACCTCCATCATTGAATTTATACAGATGAGCAAATACTGCTTTGGTTCGGTAATGAGGGCATAAATTTCAAGTCTAAAGGAACGGTTTTCCTTCACATTGTATCCTTTTTGAATATGCAGAAAAAAAAATCCTTACTTTCTTCCAATTTTGCCCATTATGATCAGAAAATAACAGCAGTTCCTCAAATTTGCAGTTGTTAGTATATAACAGTTTCTTTTTTCATGCTACAACTAAAGCAAATGCCATTACTATCTCCATCTTATAAAGAGGAAACAGACAGATGACCTATAAAGACTTGCCCAGTATCAAAGCAACAATCTTAGCAGCTAAACTAAATTTTCAACAAGGTCTGTTCTAGTTTTTTTTTTTTTTTTTAATAAATTCCATTCCATTTATCTGTGATTATTTAGAATATAGCCTCATATATGAAATTTCTTCCTCAGCTCTAGAGGTATGATTACCATGAAACCATTTAATTGCAGTAATCTTAATGTCTTCATTAAAATTTTGTTACATTCTAGTCAAAATATGCCCACATTTTCTGGCAGTTCTTAATGTTTTTAGGCTGCTGAGTTCCCATGGGATCTGCTGCAAATATTTAATTAAGAGGTAATTGTTCCAACATATGTTAATTTTTACTTTCTTAAGTGTTTATTAGTATAGATACTCTGTTGAAATACCCCCACCTCCTTTTTTCTTTTTCTTTCTTTTTTTTAAAGTGTTGTCTTGTTTTCATTATCCTGCAGGAAGCAGCATCTTTCTGTTTATGGCTTAAAAATTTATTTGCTGACCCTCTAGGAAATGGTGCCACACATAGTAATAGAAAAAGGAACAAGGAAAAGGAATCCTTCATTCCTAAAATAGCCTTTTTCTGCTCTTCTAATATTTCTGTTGCGTATATTGAAGCCCTGAGAACTCTACTACAAAAAATTTGGTCAGTTTTTAAATTCATAATTTAAAGACTTACAAAGAAAAATATTATTTAAAAATTTCCTCAAATGAGTAAAGAGAAAATTAGCAAAACTCATCAGGTGTGAAATTGTGATGGCAGAGCTGAAAATCATTTTGTTTAATTTACAGACCATAATTTTGTTGATAACAATTATGTCTGATAAGATGATCAGAGAGTCAGTCAAACCTTTAAATAATGATTTTATTTGTAATAAAAGTGAAGAGAATATAAGTTTTCAAAATTAGAAACCAGTACATAAATTAGAGTTAAGCCCCATGGTAAGCACTCGGTAGCTATTAAAATACTGTGTTCAAAAATGCTATCGTGTTACTCAGAGTGTGAAAATGAATATTTAGCATAAATTAATTTAACCAAGTCAATATTGGGGAATGGGGTATTCTAGATTAGAGGAAACAGCATGATTCTTAGATCTCATACACGCTCATAAAGTAGGAACTTAAGAATTATAGGGCCTTTGAAGTAAAGTTTGAACTAGAACCTGTGGCTGAAAGCCACATAGAACATAATTTTGTTCTATATCAGAGAGAATTTAAAGATAGATTATGTGATATTGTGGCTAACAATAAATATCTGGCATTTACCAGACACACAGTATACATCAGGCTGTTCTAAATTCTTTATATGGTGTTAATTTATTGAATTGTACAACAGTCCTCTGAGTTAAGCACACTCATCATTCCTATTTCATAGATGAGAAAACTAAACATAGAGAGATTTCCAATGTCACATATCTTTTAAGTGGTAGAAACATGATTAGAACCTAGGTAACACATAGCTTCAAAACCTGTTCCCTTAGCACATGTAATAGTTGTTCTATGAGGGAAAGAATTTCTCATCCCTAAAAATATTGAAACAGCAATTGAAAATCTACTTGCCAGACATGTTGTAGAAGGGAATTTAAAGCATGTGTAAGGGAAGTTAGACTCCAAGCCTGAACTTGGGATTGTAAAAATTTCTAAAATATGTCTTCAGAAACCACCCCTCCCCCAAACTAAGCTTGATGATTCTGCATGCTGTTGAGTATTAGGCCATTGTTTTTATTTTTCTTGGATCTTCCAATGCACTTCAAATAGAGCTAGACTGCATAAGTCAACAATATACACTTGCTAAATTGAGTAAGTTTCAATTACTTTATATGTATCTCATTGAGAAAATTAAGAACCAGACTGTTCATGTTTCATCATAGTCCTCTTGGTGCCAAACTTATCTTCCATAGCATTTATCTACCTTCTTCCATTTGAATGAGTTCTCTGACTCTCTCTCCACCTATTCACAGCTAACCATCTCAAAGTATTTCAATAACCACATCTTTTGATGCCTCCTTCGCAGTAACTTCCCTCTTTCCTTCTTTCCTCTCTTTCTTCCCTTCCCTCCCTCCCTCCCTTCCTTCCCTTTCCTTCCCTCCTTCCTTCTCTTCCTCCCTCTCCAAGTTTTCCCTTATTTTTCTTCTCTTTATCTTTCCTCTCCTTCTCTTATCCATCTTTTCCTTTCTCTCTTCCCTTTCTCTCCCTCCTTCATGTAATGAAATAGTTATACGATGAAATATTTTTGTGGTCATAAAAGGGAATGAAGTATTGAGACATGAAACAACATGGATGGGCCTTGAAAATGTTATTATAAATAAAAAACGTCTGTCACAAAAGACCACATATTGTATGGTTCCATTTATTGGAAATATCTAGAATAGTCATATTTACACAGACACTAGATTAGTGGTTGCCTAGGGCTTGGATAGGGTCAGAGGAGGTAATGGTTTGGGGCTAATAAAAATATTTCAGGGGCGCCTGGGTGGCTCAGTGGTTTAAAGCCTCTGCCTTCGACTCAGGTCATGATCCCAGGGACCTGGGATCGAGCCCCGTAGCAGGACGTCTCCTTCCCTTCCTCTCTCTCTCTGCCTGCCTCTGCCTGCTTGTGATCTCTGTCTGTCAAATAAATAAATAAAATCTTTAAAAAATATATTTCAAAATTAGACAATGATGATGGTTGCAAAACTATGAACATGCTAAAAACACTAAAATGTACACATTAAAAGGGTGAATTTTGTAGAATGTGTATTACATCTCAAAAAATGCTATTAAAAACTATAAATTGGTGTACATACATACATACACACTATTGATACATAGATTGCTTTAATTTTTTGTAAACTTACTAATTTAGGGATCATGGAAAACATCATATATATTCTTCAAAGAGACTTAATTAAAAAAAAAAAAAGTCTTCCCAATAGAATTAGGACACAGCTGTTGGTATTTATTTTTATTATAAACTCAGAATTTATAAAATAAATTTGGCCATTTAAAGCCTCCCATTTTTAATGCATCTTTATGTCAAGGACGTGGTGTCTTTCTTTTCTTTTTAAGATTATTTATTTATTTGAGAGAGAGAGAGAGAGAGAGTACAAGCAAAGGGGAGGAGTTGATGGAGAGGGAGAAGCCGCCTCCCCATTGAGCAGGGAGTCTGCTGTCAGGACCTTGAGATCATGACCTGAGCTGAAGGCAGACACTTAACTAATTGAGCCACCCAGGCATCTGAAGGACACAGTAGCTTTCTAAGTATTCTCTAAAACTTTGAATACTCTTTTGTGATGAAAATACCTACTTTGTAATTTGGGCTTTGATACTAGATGTGGGTGTGGCCTTGGGAAAATTATCAACTTTTCTGAATTTTAGTTTATTTAGATATAAAATGAATGTAAGGGTCACATTTTTTGTAGGAATTACATATGTATATAAAGAACTTTCTTCAGTCCTTCACTTAAGTTTTTTGAGCTTTAGTTTTCTAATCTATATAATGGGCTAATCTGACAGTCTATAAATGTAATTTAAAATTGATACTGTACATAAATCACTTTGAATAGAGCTTGGCACAATAAATGTCAGTTTAAAAATAAAAATTGTTGTTGCCACAACATTATTTATCTCATATGTAGTACCATATCCTAGCACACAAATCCATTTTATCCTATTTTTGTGTACTTGTCCCTCTGCCTTCAGCTAGTCTCCTCTTTCTTTCTTTCCTTTCCTTTCCTTTTTTTTTTCCTTTTTTTTTTTTTTTTTTTTCCCTGTTTGGTGCTTTGTACATATTCATCTTTGTCTTTGGAAATTGTGGCTAAAAAAATCTGAATTATGTGATATTCTCTACAGACAAACACTGGTAGGTCTATGCACTAAGTTCCCCACTATGTTAAATTCTGTGGGGTATGGAGTTATATGTATTGGGGAATAAAATATGTATACAGATAAGTATAATACAAGTTGGAAAAAGATCAATTCCATGCAGAGGTTTAAAAAGATAAGGGAAGGGATTTATAGCTTAAATGAAGGGGTAGGCATGGGGGATCAGAGAAATCTTTAAAGGAGGAAACGTATGATAGGGAGAATAATTGCCATTCTAAGACGTCCACATCCAAATCTCTATAACTTGTGAAAATATGAGTTTGAATGACAAAAAAGAGTAAGGTTGCAGGTGAAATTAAAATGCTATTCAGCTGATCTTAAATTATCCTGGACTATTAAATAAGCCTAATATAATCACAGAGGTCCTTAAATATAGAAAAGGAGGCAGAAGAGAGTCAGTCAGAGGAAGACGTGACTACAGAAGAAAGGCACGGAAAGATGCAATGTTGCCATGTTTGAAGATGGAAGCGGGCCACCTCTAAGCCAACGGGCTCCCTCCACAAGTTGGATAGGCATGGTCATGGATTTTTTTTCTAAAGCCTCCGGAAAGTTGCATAACCATGTTGAATCCTTGATTTCAGCTCAGTGAGATCCTTGTAGTACTTCCAGTATTCAGAATTGAGATATTTCCCCCCTTGGCCAAGTTACTTAATCTCTGTGAGTCTCAGGCTCCTAATCTGAAGAATAAAGATAATAATAGTCTCTAAATCATAGGGATATTGTAAAAATTAAATGATATATAATATTAGGAAAGCACTTATTGTAGGACCTGCCTCATTGCACATACAATGCAGTCTTTTGATAAAGAAAATAATGATCAAACCAACTCATCTGCAAAGAATTCAGTCTGGGGCAAAGAGATGTATATACACACACAAAAAATCATATATAGTTTGGAAGATTTTAGATCTCAGCATTCATATAAATTGGGGTCTAGAGTACCAGGGACTATGAAAGTATGTTTTTCTGGAAATGTGGAAATTTCACACCTATATTTTTAGAAAGATAACTTTCTTCAAATGGTTCAAACCACTCTGAGGAAGGAGCTGACTCTGCACCTTCTAAGCAATCGAGGCAGATGAGATCATGACACAAGTTCTTTGTCATCCTTTACATGGTCCAGTGTAAGAAATGGGAAAAAGACAATTCATTTTTCATAGCTCCTTCATGTACACTTCACGTGGGCTGGATTCTCTAATGCTTTATTTCAGGCTATTTCCAGCTTTTCTCTAAGATCAATATTTCAAACGCAATAGATTCTGGATGTGTGTATAGTTTTGAGTGTTCATGTGTGGCTGTGATATTGTGTTCCATTTCTAACTTTTGCACTGCTGATATAACTGAAAAACAGGAGAGACAGGTCTATAGAACTCTAAAAACAGCAGGTGATCAATAGCAAAGTGAATCCTATTAATTTATAAGAGGTGAAACTATATGAAGGAAGGGAAAAAAAAGATGGTGAAGGAGGAGGAAGAGAAAAATACATCTAGGTGATTGACCCTGGAGATGCCCAGTAGCTGAATAAGAATCTTCAGAGTCTACTGATTTCTTCTTTTGAAAACAAAGATTACAAATACACTATTCAAGATACAAATATGTTTCTGGGAAAGAGAAACTCAGCAAAATAACATCTTTTCATTTAGCTACTTTTTGTCCATCTATCCTGTAGGGAGTAGGTTAAGTGCCACTGTAGTCAAGGCAGTGGTACAAAGATCATAATAATGAGAGCCCAGCAAATCCATTAGATTATCCTGCTGGGACTAAAGTGAAAGGAAAGAGAAGAAAGACTGAGCAACAACGAATTTTGGAGCTGTCAGAAAAATATAATCCAGTAGAATTGTGAACAAGCATTTGGACTTGGTATTGATAATCTTGGAGGCACAATCTAGACCCCTTAGTGTGGTCTATCCTCTGACCCCGCAACCTACAGTTAAGATTAAGGTGAGGCTTTCATCAATTTCAGACACTCCCAGTCATTGCTTACTCTCCCTTCCATTCATCCTGTATTTCAGCTGTATCTACCTTTCTGGGTAACTTGCCTACTCACCTGAACTGCCCTTTCCACTGTTTCCACCACCCTTCCCCACCCCTGGATGTTGGCATGTACCTATCCATCCACTGCCCTGTTCTTACAGATCACTCAAACTTCCGTTCATCCATGTTGTAACTGAATGCCTGTCATATAACTTACTTTATCATTCAGTCACTGCTTACTATGTGCCAGGCACAGGAGTCACACCTTGACATACCATATTTTGTTTATTCTTGAAAAAAATATTGTAATACTCATATTTTTATCCCAATAATTTACTAAGAGCACATATTAGAAAGTAGCAGGGGAAGAACTTGAACTGTTTTATTGAACTTGAAAATCTGCCCTTAACCACTGAAGTCTGGGTTTGGGAATAGGTGCTGGGGATACTGAGCCCAAAACAGCCAGTCCCTTCCTAGAGTGCCTTCAAGCTTGATGGGACAGAGAGGGAAACTGATGATTTCTATATTGGGGAATGAGAACTTTGGTTGGGAGAAGGCTGTTTTGGAGTAAAGGAAAGGAATAGGATCTTGGCTGGCTATTGAACATAATCTTAAAAACTGAGTGGAGAGGCCCAGAGAATGGTGTCCTAGCAGAGCTGAAAGTATGTTAATAGAGATGCCTTTGGAGAAGTGCAAGTGGTTTACTAGAATTAGAGAAGAGGGTGGCAGATAATTAGTTGTTAAGACAGTGTGATATGTGATATGTCAGAGGTTTTCAGGACATTGTAAAGAGATACAGAAATGGGACATCTAGAATACTCCTAGAGTGTGAGAGGTCAAGGATGACTTTGAAGTGTGGGTGACCCCTGCTCTGTGTAAAGGAAAAGTGGAGGTTATCAAGGAAGAGAAGAGAGGGAGGACATTCTAAACAAATATACAAAGATACAGCAAGCCTGAAGGCAAGGAGCCATGAAACAGTGAAAGGAAACACTGAATATTTTTTTTGAAAGGTTGAAACAAAGTATACTTGCGGGGACACGGTGAAAAATGAGAAAAAGTTTAGATTACGAAAGTCTCATGTGCTAAACTAAACTATTTATAAGGAGTCCTGTAAAATATACGGAAACTTTTAAGGATAATAAGCAAGGAATAAAAGTGATTAAATTTAGGGGCACCTGGGTGGCTCAGTTGTTTGAGCAACTGCCTTCAGCTCAGGTCATGATCCCAGGGTCCTGGGATCCAACCCCGCGTCTGGTTCCCTGCTAAGCGGGAAGCCTGCTTCTCCCTCTCCCACTCATCCTGCTTGTGTTGCCTCTCTCACTGTGTCTCTCTTTGTCAAATAAATAAATAAAGTCTTAAAAAATGATCAAATCTGAATTCTGGGAAAAGGGATCATTGCTCTGACAACAGTGTAGTAGTAGTTGGAACAAAAGAGGAAGGTCTTGAAGACAAGAAAAATCAGGGAACTACATCATAATCTAGAAAAAAAAAATGATAAAGACATCAACTAAAAATATGGTAGTGAAATGGGCAGTGGTAGAGAGTTTTTAACGACCCGGTAAAGAGGGAAGGTAAATGACTCTCATATTTCTGGTTGGGTGACTGAATGGTATTACTGAGGTAAGAAACTCAAAAACAAAAGTTGGTTTTGGTCCAAATTATCTCAAAACTAGACATATTCAATGTGTGTGGAACATTCAAGTTGACATATACAGAATGTGTGTGGAACATTCAAGTTGACATGTACAGAGGGCTTTTGAAATCTAGAGATCAGTTAAGATAAAGGCCAAGAGTGTGCATATCTATAAATACTCTTCCTTTTTCTGTCTTCATATATATACATATATATATGTGTGTGTATATATATATGACATTTATAATGCAAATGTTTGTTTGTTTGATGTTGTCCAAGGGATCCTTTAATTCATCCTCATGTTTTAAATTCTTCTCTCTGTGTTGTTCAGCTCATGTACTAGGAGACCTGATATAGCTATTAGCTAATACTATGGTAGTGTTTTGGAATATATACAGGTATGAATTCAAAAATTTTTATACCCTAAACTTATACAGTGGTGTGTGTCAATTATGTCTCAAAAATGCTGGGGAAAAAAAAAAACACCTCTGAAAAAAATCCTTTATTTCTCTACATTGGATCCTAATCAGGCTGTTCTTGTTCCTTTTCTAAACAATTCTAATTATACATTAACCATTAGAGGATTCTTAATGCCCCATTTCATATTTAATGTGGAGCTACTTGATTTCACAAGCCATAAACACAATATGCCAACAAAATCTCAAGTAAACATTTTAAATTCATGAATACTTAGGATTGTAAGGAGAGATTCCTCTTTTTCAGTATTTCTAGTACCCAACGAGAAAAGAAAACCTTTATAATTAATTTTGTGGTTTTCTACTCTCTATTTTTCTTCTGGTACTATGGGCACCTTATCGGCCCAACCGAAACTCTGATTACAGCCGGAGATACATTTAGATACTTAAAAAGATTACTATTATCACATAAAAATATTCTAAGTTCTGCAGCATCCACAAAGCTGCTCTGTCTGCCACCGCAGATGCCTTGGATAAGGGGTCTCTCTTCTCCAGAGTGCACCAAACTGGATAGATGGTGACATAAAGTGGCATTTGTATAGCAGCTTACAGAGCTGCTTCACATGCATTGTCTTGATGTTATCCTCATGATAGATTTCTGAGTCAGGGATTATTGTCACTTCTTCTTCTTCTTCTTTTCTTATTTAAAGTCAAAAAATTTATTGGCTATTATCCAAACTTTTTTTCTAAATTAAACAACCCCAAACACTACTCTTGTGATCTTACTATCCTTGCTTCTTGATTTTGGTCATTTTCTCTCCAGAGAACTGGGCACATTTATAAGAGTTGTTTGTTCATATCTTTATTTAAATTCTAGTTAGTTAACATATAGTGTAATATTAGTTTCAGGAGTAGAATTTAGTGATTCACCACTTACATACAACAACTAGTGCTCATGATGACAACTGCCCTTCTTAATACCCAATATCCATTTAGCTTACCTGCCCCCCATTACCTTTCCACCAGCAAACATTTGTTCTTCAATAGTTAAAAGTCTTGAAGGGATTAGAAGCACAGACATTTAAAAATTATGTGATGATACAAGAAGGACAAGCCAGGATGGTATGAGATTGGAAGTGATGGATGAGTTATTTTAGATTCCTCAAGAAAGTGTGTCTGCACCATTTAGATTTTTATTGAACTAATGGAGTAAAGTTGTATATCTAACTTTTTTTAAACTTAGATAGGAATGATTTTAAACTTTACCAAAGAAACAAACAACAAAAATTTACTTTCAGCCTCATGTTTGTATAAATGTAGACTTACCAATTGCTTTCTCTCTAAATTGAAAACTTAGAAACCTTCTACTAGAATTAATGTGTACATTTTAATTTGTTTCCCTCATTTCGCATTTTGTTATAAAAAATAAAAAGGCCTCTAGAGGTCGCTGATGGGTTGAGAGTGGGCTTCTTTGTGGTTTGTTTCTCTTAGTTAAGAATTAGTCATTTTACAGGATTATGTGTTTCCTAAAACTAGTGGGAACAAGAAATCCCCTTTAACTCTTTGTCAGCATTTTAGCCATTCATAGACAGTTATGACCTATTACAGTATAATGCTATTTCTTATTTTTTCCTTTTTAGTAACATAAAATGTGACATTGGGAGGGTGTGTGCTATGGTGAATGCTGTGAATTGTGTACTTCCGATGGAATCAACAATCTAGTCCCATAGCTTCTAGGATGATCTTTGAGACCTTAGGGAAATCCCAATTAATTTATTGTCTTAAATACCTCCTCCATTGATGAAGCAGGCATATGACCCTTGAAGTCTAGTAAATGTATTGTCTTCCATATGAGCACTGAAGCCCAGATTGAAAATGAGATTTGCCTAGTCATTCAAATGGTTAGCTGCAGAGCAGAGATGAGAACTAACATATTCTGACTTCCTTCCTACTCTGTTTTCTTTTTTTTCATCCAGAGACTTGAACTCTAAGTTCAGTACAATGTAGTTTAATGAACTTTTACCTAGAGACTGACAAATGCTAGCCATGTGCACTGCAATGGGGACTGAGATAAATTATGGTCTCTGACCTAGTGAAGACACATACACAGATAATTAGGAAGAGGTTACATAGTAAAATAGGGGTTCTCACTTTCTATGGAACATCGGGTGCTATGGGAGACCTTGTCTAAACCAGAATACCTTTCTGGGTTTTTAGAGATATTTTCCTGCATGAAGTGTTTCTCAAGATAGTGAAAAAATTAGTAAAGCTTTATCCAGAGAAAGAAGATGGAGAGACTGTAGAGGAATGGTGGATCAAAAGGAGGACCATTCTGAGAAGACAGGAAGAGCAATAATAAGATTGTGTCTTAGAGTAAGAATATATTTCACATGTTTTTGTTTTGTTTTGTTTAAATCCTAGGTGCTTCTGTAAATTAAGTTTTTAGAAAGCAGCAAAGGGTGCAAATTCAAAATGCTTATCACAACTGGGCATGTAACCTTATAGGTGAATTCAGCTCAGTATAGAAAAATTGTAACCAATGTTAATTGTGGTGAATTGGAAGTCCCTTTATAAGGGAGAAGCTGCTATTCACTTTATATGAATTAATGCCACAGGGTCTTAGCCTTGCCAGATATTTCCATTTTTCAGGAGACCTCCAAATATGGCCTTTTATGTGAAATCCTCTGAATTTTTAGCTGTTGGTAATTATATACTTCAACTTTAAGACCCTGTACAGGCCAACAATGCATATCAAATTCACGAACTTTAAAATGATTGCAGGTGTCAGTGTATTACCAGATTCTGGGTAACTTTTCTTTGCAAAATAAAACCACGTACATAACCATAGTAGAATAGTCACTGGACTGGGAACCAGGAGATGTAGAGTTTTGCCTGTTAAGTGGTTGTATTATCTTGAGCAAAGCAATTTACCTAGTTTTCTCAGTTGAAAGTCATGAATTGCCTAAGTATACAATTAAATTAGCTAGTCAAGTCATTTCAATATCAATATTTATGAGATTTTAAGCATAGGAAGGCACATAATACATTATAAGATGTAGTAATTTTTACTTTCTTCACTGCCTTCACCTTCCCATTGTCCAGCTCTCATGTATCCCTGTTAGGTGTTTCTGCCTCAGAGTTAAGTACGTGGTGTTTGGGGAGAATATTCAAAAACATTAAAATCAGAGACAGCTATTTCACACTTTCCCTGCTCATGTTATACCCTTCACCAGTTATTCATTGTTGATCTTTGGACAAGTCAATGAGAACTAGTTTGAGAAAAGTAGATGGTAATAGCTTAGCTACTTGAATATATAGAGTTAGACTAGAAGCCTGGTTGAGATCCCCTCCATGACAGCAATCCAGTGGATTCTATCAACCTTCTGCCACCAAAAACCCATTAGCACAGGAATTCTTTGCTTCTTCCTCCTCCTGTAACAAGGAAAGCTTCCTACTTTATACTGCTAATCCCCCTGCCTGGACATTACTTCATTCCCTCCCACTTTCTCAGAAACCTTAAACTTCTATTTTTCGATATTCCACTTATTTCAACCATCCCCTCTTTGTAGGATCTTGGAAATGTACATTTAAATATATCCAAGTCTCTTTTGGAACCCTGAAAAAAACGAATAAATAAACAAACAAATAAATACATTTTTATTTTTATTACTAACTCTGTTTATTACTAACAACATTTTAAACAATGCAAAACTTACTTAGATTCACTAGTCCCTATAGCTACTACACTTTATAGATTACATTCATGGCTTCTGTTTTTCATTTCCTCACCAATCTCTTATTCTTATCCCCTTTAATGTGGCTTTCAAGCTTATCCCAGCACATCAAAGTCAGCATCATTCCTGGCATTAAACCCAATGTATGCATTCAGTATTCATCTCACTTGATATTTTGGAAGATTTTAACACTGTCTGATACATCTCCTTTAACTGTTCTCTACCCATGACTTTCAAGACCCTACATTCTTCTCATGTTTCTGTTAATTTTTTTCCTTTCTTTTTTTTTTTTTTTTGATTATCTTTTTACAGTTTCTTGGTGAATGGGACTTACAGAATGTCCCTTTTGAATTGATATATACACATTTTAAACATATTCTGGTTGTTATTGTTTGCCAATTATACATATAAAATTATCTCTCAAAAAAATATCTCTGTTTAGGGATATGGTTATATCTTGGGGGGGTGCAGATAGTCTGCATATCTTATTCTCTTTGCCCCCATCTCTATTTTGCAGGTGCTCTAGACTGGGTGAGAACCCCCAAGACAGTAGTCTCTTTCCCTATTAGCTCCCAGTCTCTGCCCCACATGCAAAAGGCCAAAAATACTGCTTTCCTGATTTCCCCTACTCTTGGTTGTTTTTTTTTTGGATTGAGGCTTCATGCCAAGTGAGGCAAGCTGGGAAGACCAGAGTTTACTGTTTCACTCAAATTTTTACTCACAGAGTAGAGATGACATTCCGGTCAAAGCAGATCATTATTCCAGTCCCTCATCTCAATGCAGAAGGCTGAGATTCTGACCAAGAAGTAGTATTTAAGGACTAGTAACTCCAGTTTTGCCTGAGAGCGTTTACTTGGAATAGGACATGGAGAAGTTTGTGCTGAAACTAGGGAAAGAGACATCCAAGAAGAACTCTCCCGGGATCCTCCTCATCTCTGGGGGTCTGGAAGTCTGTGACAATTAGAGCAGGGAGAGTTGAAAGCATCCTCCGTACTATACACATTAATGAGCAAAGGGTGGAAGTCTAATATCTCAAGAAATCTAAGCACCATCTTTACCAAATGGGGGCTGAATAATAAGATATTCTGACCCAGAGGTAACTCCAAAGTAGCCAGGCTCAAAAATAAAACTGTACTTATCACTGGTGGTCTGGAAAGCTGAGCATATGCCCAAAGCTGTATCATCTCAGGAGGAATTAGGAAGGGGACTTCTGAACTATTAGTCCCTGATTGGATGTGGGCAAAAATATAAACTCCCTGGGCTATAAATGCTGTCTCCACATCCCACAGAGATCCAGAGTGGTAAAGGGTGAAAATCTTCCCGGCTTAGGTGGGATAAGCACAACCTTCTTGTGTTAGCATCCATGTCTTTTGCTGACATAGGAGTGACCTCTGGGAAGCCATGCTAAAGGTAAAAACAAGGGGAAAATATTTGAATTTACACCAGATAGTTATTCAAATCTATATAAGAAACCAAAGAGATCTGATAAAGGTAATGATAAAAAAAAGTATAATTACATATTTATTTTCTTTTCATCTCTTAACTGACTTAAAAAGCAGTTGCTTAAAACAATCTCTGTGAAATTGTTTTGTTGGGCCTTTAACATATGGAAATGTAATATATTTGATGAAAACAGCACAAAGGGGGTTGGTGAGAATGAAGCTATCTTGCAATAAGGAAATAACACCAGATGGCAACTCAGATCCACAGGAGTAAATGGAAAGAGTTATAAATGATACATAAGAAGGTTAATGTTTTTAAAAAGAACTCCATAAATATTATTGAGCCCTCTTTTATTCTCTTAGTTTCTTTAAAATACATAATTATATAAAGCAGTAATTATAATAACATATATGGGGGATTTAAACATATATAGGCTTCGTATGTAAGATAATAGTGG
Organism: Enhydra lutris kenyoni; assembly: GCF_002288905.1. NCBI lineage: Eukaryota > Metazoa > Chordata > Mammalia > Carnivora > Mustelidae > Enhydra > Enhydra lutris. The sequence continues at coordinate 17,764,429 of NW_019154121.1, forward strand.
AGAGAAAGGAATAGAAGTAATATTTTTAAATCTTATTGGGATGGTTAGTGTAAACTTGCAGTAGATTCTGATGTTATGCATATTGTAAGACCTAGAGCAATTGTGAAGAAAATAACTTTAAAAACTAGTTAAAAATTTATTAAAGGAATTAAGTGGATTTATTAAAGGAATTAAGAAAATATCCACTCAGTGCAAAAGGTGGTAAAGGAGGAACAGAGTTACAGAATAATCATGGACCATAGAAAGCACAATGGCATTTGTAAACCCAAACATAACAATGATAGCATTTAATGTGAATGGCTTCCACAACCCAATACAATTAAAGAGATTGTCAGACTTAATTAAAAAAAAATCTAATTGTAAATGTGTGTAGGAGACCAAAGTTACAAATAGTTGGAAGTAAAAGCCTGTTAAAAAAAAAAATCTGCAGGATTATGGCAATTTATATTCTTATCAACATTGTCAGTGCCAGTTTCCCCTGGACCCTATTAATAAGGTGCATTATCAAACTATCCGATGTATTTTCAATCTGTTAGATGAAATCCTATTGGTAACTCAGAGATGTTTTAATACCTATGTTATTATGTACAAGTTTGGCTGAATTTCCATGTGTTTAGAAACCCTTTCTCTTTTATTTGAAAAAAAATCTTTTCATATTGTTTTCACATTATTTTCTATTGGCATAGTGATGTTTTCTTATTGATTTTTCAGCACAAATATGAATTAAAGAGCTTAGCTTAAAAAAAAAAAAAAGCTACCCCATGCAGACAACAACTATAAGAGAGTTGGAGTGGTCATGCAAATATCTATGTCTTGAGCCTCTCTGACTCCTTTGCCAACTTATTTTCCTTTACTTTGCCTTAAGTCTATTTTTCCATTTATATACCTGTGGGTTATTTCATCTTGGCCCATCATTGCACTATTTCCTGTCAAATTTCTAAGGAAACATTTTCTAACATAGGATTCTAGGTCAGGTTCACTGTCACTCTGTCTCAGAGACTACCAGAAAGTCATTCAAGATAATAATTTTTATAATTGTAATTAAATAAACAATTATATAATGAATTTGTGATGTCTTCCTCATCTGGTAGGATGGACTCCATTAAGAGCAGGAGCTAAGCTGGCCTTGTTCTTTTCTTTTTCTCCAGCATTTAGTATAAAGTCTGGCATATATTCATTAAGTTTATCAAAATGAGTAAATAAACAAATATGCAAATGGCCCCAGGAACTTATAGGAAACTTATGTCTTCTGGAGCAATAGCTCCGTTCTCCCCCCATTCCCATGAGTCACAAAGTGAACAAGAGGGAGTTCCTCATAGCTAGTATTTCCTAAAGGGTCATCACTTGATTAGTATATTGGGATAATTGGGATACTGGTAAAATGCAAACTCCCAAGTCCTGTTCTAAGTTTATTTTCAGTGAATGAGAATGGGTCTATGAATCTCTTAAATGATATTTCATGGGATTTTTCTTCAATTTCCCTATACTACATATGCTCATATTACCATAGATGGTCAAAGAAATATTTGCTAACTCTTGACTAAAGAATGGATATGAGATAACCAAAAAATGGGGTAAAGACAGAATTAACAAGTGCAAAGGCACAGAAATAGGAACAACTTGGCAAATCTGGTAAATAAGAATATATAGCTGAAGCTGAAAGCTTTGGACCACAAAGAAGAAGCAGGACATGAAGTAAAGCTACAAAGTCAGACATTCTCCAGGTCATTAGCAATTAGTATGTCATGAGAAGTTATTTCAATTTCAACTTGGAGAGTTCACATAAAAGCACAAAAAATGTCAATCTGATAACCACAAGGCCAAAGGACTGGTTTTCAGCTCTGATGGCAGATGCACATGGCCAGGAGGACTCTAATAAAGAGTAGTACAGATGACTCAGATAAATTCAGAGAAGCTTTTGAGTCCAATCAGAATCTTCATTTAACAGGGGGAAATTGTCCCAAGAGAAATGATTTTTGGGGTGCCTGGGTGGCTTAGATGGTTAAGCCTCTGCCTTTGGCTCAGGTCATGATCCCAGAGTCTTGGGATCAAGTCCTGCATCAGGATCCCTGCTCGGAGGGGAGCCTGCTTCTCCCTGTCCCTCTGTTGCTTCCTCTGCTTGTGCGCTCTCTGTCAAATAAATAAATAAAATCTTAAGAAAAAAAGAGAGAGAGAGAAGTGATTTTTCCCATGGATGAACAATGATTATGTTTTGGTGAGCTGGATTAAATAGTCTCTTACCTCATGGTCCAGTGCTTTGAGTTGTGAGTGAATCCTTGTAAATAATACTTTGTATTTAAGTCTCAACTAATGAAACTTTTGAGCACTAAGTGCTCTCATTTAGATGCTGCCCAAATTGTCCCATTTAATTATTATTTGTCTATTTTCCACTTTCACCTTATGAAATTAAGAAATTTTCTTATTTTGGGACTTACAGGCTTATCCTTGCAAAAGGAAAAATTCTCATTATATTGAAATAAAATAAAAACCCGCTGAGACTGGGTATTTATGGGTTCTAAACATAATATATAATTCAATATGTATGCGTGTATGTGTATGTATATGTGTACTAATAAATGCCCATACAGTTCTAGCAATAATATATCATGTGCAAATTAGTGTCTGAATTAATGTTGTATGACTACAGCTAGAAGAAAAGGAACCTATTTTATTACATAATAAAATGTTTTTAATTGTTGGAGTAGAACAGCTTTATTACATACATTATTTTTGGAGACACCAACCTTTCCATTGATCAAAAAATGTTATCAGTCATAGCAAAACTGATGATAAACTAAAGAATAACACTCCTGAAAGGGTGAAAGAAAGTGAAATAAAGTGACGCAAGTATGATTTTGAATACAAAATGGAACATAATTAAGGAGCAAGTTGATAGAAGAGCTTACACACGTTCAGCTTTTTGAAGTCAGTTGTTAATATAAAGAGCTTTGAAGTGTTAGCTTGTGTTTTTATTTTAATTCTGAATGAGGGCTTCTTTAAAATTACAAAAACAAATTTCAACAAAATAAAACTAGACTCATTCTCCCTTTTTTTGTTGGTACTTTAATTAAAGATGCTTTTGATGCTGTCAACTTGTCTTACTTTAAATTTAAATCAAAGGTAACTGCACAGGATGGTTTCTATGTTAACATTAATCTTTTACAAAAGTTTGCATGTAATATATATATGAATAGGAAAAGGTGGGAGAGCTTGGAAAGAAAACAGAAAGTAAAGAATATGAAGTCTCCTTTTCTTGAAGCACATTGGTGAGAAACTTCTGACTTAATCTTCAGTTAGAGTGAAACTCAAGAGCAAGCATTTACCCAAAAGTTCCCTCTGGTGGAGGAAGGTGTATAATTACCCTAGAAAACTGAAAGACGATTTGGGGAATGGAATTTATATGGTTCCTGCCAAGTGACATTGATGCATTGGAGAAAGTAAATGAAAGAGTATGGATGATAAATCTCTAGCTAAGAACAAAGGGTGAAAGCCAAGGGCTTCCTAGGCAACATACAAGAGACTTTTATCTACTAAAGTCCAGAAAAAACTAAGAATCAGGTTAGGGAATTAATTATGAGAGTGACAGAACTCTAAGAGGGTGGAATTTTTAATCCCACTAAATTTACTATGCAAGGTCACAGCCCCGGATAAAATAATGGGGGGTTCTTACACTTAGGAAGACGTTATCCACATTGACGTACTTAAAAATCTTGAAACTTCACATCACCTGGAACTCTCTGTGCCTGTAGAAGTAACCCATTACACCCTGTTAGAGGCATCCCAGCTTTTCCTTGCTTGAAGACAACATCAATGTCTTCACCTTGTAAATCAAGGTACTCCATTCCTGACTACAAGAATACAACACTAGGGTCAAGTCATAACATAACCAAGTATAGGAAAGTGCTGGTCTACAAAAGGAAGAAAGAGACAGTATGTGGAAGGAGTTGCAAAGCCTAGTTAATTTATACTAGCAGGATCCAGGAGTATAAAGAGGATTGTATTCTAGGATTGCTGGGTTAAGGGGTAGAATAATAAATTTGAATAAGGACGACATAAAAATCTTTGCTCATGAGAATAATCTTCCACAAAAGATGATTTAAAACAGCTGGGCAAGGCCTAGGAAGGTGATGTTCGCCCATTGCTGGGATGGTGCTTAGAAGTTTGGGAAAAGTGATACCCCCAAAAAACAGAAATGCCATAACTGCTATATCAGATATTAGGGAAAGAAATCAAAATGTGAAGAGAAATGAGCATATTAGAACAGATTGAATCCACTAGTGTTCTATAGTCTATGGGAGAGCTTAGAAGCACTTTGCTTACTAAAGCAAATGCACAGATGAGAGAGGGTCAACACTCAGAAGTCAGAGTGGCTGCCCACCGTAGGTCAGGGCAAGTAAGACTTGGTAGAATTGGAATTCTTGATAAAAATGACAATGGCAGAATCCTGAAATAACATTGTAGTGGTAACTAGAGGTGTCGAGACACTGACCTTTAGAGATATAAGGAGTTGCCTAACTGAACACAGCACCCCTAGGGCCAAGACAGACTGAAAGTTGAAGTAGTTATGCTCAAACTATATAATCAGAATAGATCAAGGATGGATGATCAAGAGGTTGAGGACAGGTGCTTCAACAATAAGTCATAATTGCTTGCTTAGGTTTTGGATCTGGACTAGTTTTCAAACTTGGGTGTCCCTGACTCCAGAAGAAGCATAGTCCTCAGGAGGAAAAATCCTGAAACAATGTGTGTACAAGGGTAAGGACCCTATATCAAGAATAGTTAGGACTACTGATGATAACCAGCAATAACGTATTTGGAATCCAGATAATCCACTGAGGCATCTTTTGGGAATTCCTTACACAATTTTATTCAAGGGTAGGTCTGACAATCTGAGAAAGGCATGATGATCAGGGTTTATAACTCCTGAGGGATAAAAGGTCTCTGCAACAGCTGAGTCACCTAGACTAGAGGCATGTGGTGAGGAGGAAAGAAGTCTAGTATGAGTAATGGAAGAGATGATGGGTATCAGTTACAGCCTCAAGACTAGCTGCAGTGTTGAAGTTTGCTTCGATAATGCTCCTCTTATTTCTCTAGGAAAAGAAACCAACCAGAATCCTGGAAGAATTGTTCCCAGAACTTATTTTATAAAGACAGTGTGTCCAAATGGGGTGGATGTTGTTGTGTTGTGCCACCCAGATCTTCTACTCAGGGCAAAACACTCATTTCCTCTGCTCAAGGCAAAATTCATTTCCTCCTCTACTCAGAGAGCTCCTAGCTGAGTCCCTCTGCATACATTAATCTTAGCTAAATGGATTAGCTTTGCCTGATGTCACTTTCTCTCCAAAGGCAGCCTACATCCAATGACAGGTTGACATAGGGTTATAAAGTCCTGGTCACTTTTGCTCAAGACTGGATAATTCTGAAGCACCACGATAGCTCCAGAGCTCTTTATGGGGTCAGCTAAGACCTTTATTATAATTGCATTGTAGTTCAGCACTTTCTTCCACCCTGTTATACTTAGTTCACCCTCCAAAGGTATTGATTATCCCCAAGAATTCATCCCAATATATTACCTACATGCTAATCTTTCAGAGTATGTTTCCTGAAGAAGAGTGAATTAGCATGGAAAATGATTACACCAAGAGAAAAGGTAGACTAAAAATGATTTTTAAATATTTTCAACTATGCGAAAAATAACTGGAAAATTAGAAGAGAATATACTAAAATGTAACAGTTACCTCTTTTGAGGACTACAAATATTTCTTCTTCAGAGTTCTTATTTTTTTAAGAATTTTGTAAGTTTTACACCGGGTATCATTACTTTTATAATAATAAAAACTAGTACTTTAATCAATTTATGTTCCAGAGGTTTATGTGCTAGACTGTACTATATCATATTGGAACTACATTCATGGTGTGGTTTGCATTTTGTTTAGAGATATGAAATTCCTGATTTTTTTCAGTAGCATTCCTGAAGGGGTAATTTAAATATTCTTTCATCTTTCAACCTTCATAGAAACCCAGAAAAATGCAGTGTTTATCTTTATCCCTTTGTCATTATGAAATTTACAATAATCTTGTTAAATTAGAAAAGGTTAATATTTCTGTATTTAAAACTAGAGAACATTAAAAAAAAGTTTCAAATTTATAGTATGCAAAATTCTCTTCAACACACGGTTAATTTATGATTCATTGAATAGCTTGATATTTTGAATACAGATAGATTTATTAAAATGCATGGACTATAATTTAATGGCTGGTTAGTTGGCACTGTTCCTAGTTCCCTATTGTTGAACTTTAAAAATATGTTTTAATGAACAATTATCATCTTGTATTCAAAAGCACATTATTGAGCAAATAGCTAGAAAGCATTTTATTACCTAGATCATGTAGATTTTCCTATTCTTCTGATGATGGAAACTAAGATATATTTCTTCTAAAATTTAGCCCTGTGAACAGTTTGCTATTTCTGAACTTGTTTACATAGTTCCAACTATATCAATGACTATAAGTACATTTTCAGAACCAGTCATAGATCTGTGGGTTTAATTAATTATGTGGCTTTCTAATTTTATTTTTTCTAATTCTATTTTATATTCATGTTTTTAGTTTAATTAATATGTAAACCCACCATAAGATGATAATAGGGTCAAAATAATTGAATTGCATAAAATGTGAACTCATACTATTGGAAGGTTAATGACATGACTAAGGTGGGACCATGCTGTTACTACACCAGGAGTCTGGTGATGTCTTCATGGAACTAAACCCACTCCAGATCTTCTGTAGTATGATGTAGTCTGGTGGTAGACATTCATTCAAGTTTAAATATTGATTGGTAAGATTCAAACTTAAGGAACCTTTGGATTCCTTAATGGAGTCATTTTCTCCATCCCTACCACTGAAGATTAAAATATTAGCTCACTACTATTTAAAAATGGGAGCTGGTCATAATTGCCAGTCATAAAACATCCTAGTTATAACATTTCTGAGCATATTATCTTAAGGTTTTATAGTATTAACGTCCTACAATGTACAAGATACTGTGTTGGCAGGTATAAAGTTGACCACAGATAATATATAACCAGCTGTAATAATGCTTTGTATTGCCTCAGTTATTCTTTAAAATATTTATTCCTCCATCAACAAATATTGCCTATTTTGTTCCAGACACTGTGCTATCCCTTAATAAACGAAAGTGAAAACAGCACATTCTTTACCCTCAAAGTGCTCACTGACTGATTGTCAAGCAAAGGTTATAAACCAACAATTCTGAATTGAGTGATAAGTGCTCTGATGTTAATACTAAAAGCTGTAAGAATATAGCAAAATATTTCATTGTAAGTGGAAAAACAAGACATATGGGAGCTAGTAAGAGATGGGACCAAATAGGCTAAATGGGGTGAATTATATATATATAATCTGGACCATCCACAATTGGGGGGGTAATTTCTTGTGTAGAACTTTCGTGATATTCTTATCCATGTCTTATGTAATGTAGTAGGGATGTAGTAGGTGTGAGATTGGCTTTAGAAAAGTTAGCAATTATATATGTTTTTCAAAATAGTGGTTAGATTGATGTTAACCATTGGTCCACTTTCAAAGTGTTTTTTAATTTATTACATAATACAGTGGATATCAATTTGCCTTCCTTTTCTCAAACATGTGCCTCATTTTGTGCATGTTCACCAAAAGCATCTCAATTTACTCTGAAAGCACAATAAATATTGCTCAAGAAGAAAAACCTGTGTGTGAAAATGAGGAATCCAGTCCTCCATATAGTTTTAGATCATGTTTGAAATTTAAAGAGCTTTGGCTACCTCTGTAGCAAACTAGTCTTCTGGATCATATTCCTTCTTCCTCTGACCCACTTTGTACAGAGGCTAAATCCTATCCTCTAACCAAGAATAAGAATCTAAGATGTTGTAATGTGTGTATGTATGTGCACTGGAGAAAAATACAATGAGGATTCAGAAAGAGTGGCATTATGCTTTTCTTCATGTATATATGATTAGAAGATATAAATACCCCTTAAAAATTTCATTTTTTTTTCTTATTGAATATGTGGATATATTTTGAAAGTAAAGTCAATTCTGAGAAAAAATATATATAGTGTGTTATTTAGAATTAGTCTTGGGGGGGCGCCTGGGTGGCTCAGTGGGTTAAGCCACTGCCTTCAGCTCAGGTCATGATCCCGGGTCCTGGGTTCGAGCCCCGCGTCGGGCTTTCTGCTCAGCGGGGAGCCTGCTTCCTCCTCTCTCTCTGCCTGCCTCTCTGCCTACTTGTGATTTCTCTCTGTCAAATAAATAAATAAAATCTTAAAAAAAAAAAAGAATTAGTCTTGGCAATACATAACAGAAAGTCAATATAACAAAATTTAGCAATTTATTCTATCAGATAAAATAAATCCAGAGGCATGTATATCAAAGCTGATACAGCAGCTGTGGTCATCAGAGCCCTGGGCTCCTTCTGTCTGTCTGATCAACTATCCTAGTACTGACTTTCAATCCTAGGAATACCTCATGTTTCAATATGGCTGTTGGAGCTCCTTTGTCATCTTATTTTAGGCAGCATGAAAGAAAAAGGAGGAAAGTCGAAAGGAAATTCTATCAGTATCTTCAAACAATCTTCCTAGAAAGTTCATGAAACACTTTTATTCATCTCTCATTGGCTAGAACTTGTCACGTGTTAACAGTAGTGGCAAGAAAAGTGAGGAAAACAACAAAACTAAAAGGCAACTTTTCGAATGGAAGAAGATATTTACAAATGACATATCTGATAAAGGATTAGTATCCAAAATCTATAAAGAACTTATCAAACTCAATATCCAAAAACCAAATAATCCAAGTAAAAACTGGGCAGAAAACTCAAATAGACATTTTTCCAAAGAAGACACACAGATTGCTAAAAGGCATATGCTCAGCATCACTAATCATCAGGTAACGACAGATCAAAACCACAATGAGATACCAGGTCACACCTGTCACAGTGGTTAAAATTGACAACAGGAAACAACAGAAGTTGGCAAGGTATGGAGAAAGGAGAACCCTCTGAACACTGTTGGTTGGAATGCAAACTGGTGTAACCACTCAAGAAAACAGTATGGAGGTTCTCAAAAAAGTTAAAAAAAAAAAAAGGTTAAAAGTAAAACTACCCTACCATCCAGTAATTGCATTACGGGTTATTTACCCAAAGGATATAAAAATACTGATTTGATAGGGCACACTCATCCCAATGTTTATAGCAGAATTATCATTAATAGCCATATTTTGGAAAGAGTTCAAATGTGCAACTTGATGAATGGATAAAGAAGAGGTCATAAATAAATATATATATATATATATATATACACACACACACATGCACACACACATATATACATATGTACACATACATATATACACATACATACAATGGAATATTGCTCAGCCATCAAAAAAGAATGAAATCTTGCCATTTGTAATGACACGGATGAAGTTAGAGTATATTATGCTAAGCAAAATAAGTCAGTCAGAGAAAGACAAATACCATGTGATTTCACTCATATGTAGAATTTAAGATTTGAATTAAATGAGCAAAAGGGGCAAAAAAGAGAAAGAGACAAGCCAAGAAACAGACTCCTAACTACAGAGAACAAACTGATGGTTACTAGAGGAGAGGTGGGGGTGGGAGTTGGGTTAAATAAGCAATGGGGTTAGGGATGGCACTTGCTGCGATGAGCACTGGGTAATGTATTGAATCACCAATATAACACTGTATACTAACTGGAATTAAATTGAAAACTTTTTTTTCCACAGATGGAAGATAAGCATTAAAAAAAGAACAGCTTTTTGAAAAGATAGACTTGCTTAGATAAAAATGTGCAAATTAGATTATAGTTTTCCACAATCCCAGATCATATATTTCTAAAGATGAATCTGGACCTTAAAAATCATATTGCCGTACAGTAGAGTTGGAAGAATTTGACCTTGCCAAACATCCCTGAGTTTAACTCTCAGTTGTCCTTCACTAACCCTTGGAAATGGTGCATAACTAATTTCTTAGTCACAAAGTAAGAGTAATGACATCTACTTCACAACATTTCTGTATGCATTCAATGGAGTAGCATAAGTGGGGAATCTGATAGATACCATACATTCCATAGGTGAAATTTCCTTCTTTCTTCTCTTTGCCTGGTCGCAATTACACATTGATAGTATTTCTAATTTGGGGAAAACTAAACTGAAAGTCCATAGAAATGATATTTCACTGATAACACCTGATTATATCTGCTTTGGAATAATCTCCTGTTCATGGAAACTTGCAGCACATCTTAAAAACAGACTCAGATCACAACCCATGTCTGTCATCCCAGCTGTGGTTTTCATCAGTCTTGATACGTATAAGCATGTAATCATCCTAATTATCTAACTCACCAGGGATACATCTATGGATACCTTTTAATTGCTACTAGTTAATGAATAATTAAAAATCAAATCTAGTAGGTCTTTTTTTTTCTTACTTGTTTTCATTTAAATATGACTTGTTTAAGTAATTATATGTATTTATTTTTCAGCATGATTTTGATATTTGGGGGCCAACACTGATTTCTCCCTTCAGAATATGACTCCAAATTCACAACATTTTGAGTAACAGGATTGTCTATACAAGCACTGGTTTCATTTCCCTTCACAACTGAACGCTGAGTTTGTTTATTATCTCTTCTACAAAGGGCTTATCCATCATGAAAGACAGACCTCTTCTAGCCCTAGGGTGTGAATCTTTGTAATTCAAGCTAATCACGTGTACTCTCCCTGCCAGCTCATCTGTTGAGGCGTTAGGGAGCAACTACATGGGCATATTTAGAAGGGCCTCATGATTTGTCTAAGGCTCTGTTACTTTCATCTTAAAACACTTAATTTTGAGCAAGAAGCCCTGCACGTTCATTATGACTTTGGCCCTGGAAATTAAGTAGCTGGTCCTGTAGGCACAGGCTTGTGACCCAGCACTGGGTAATGAGACATGATAGGAAGACTGCTGGGAAGCTGCAGGGAAGGTTCTTCTCAGTTCATAAATAGGACAAACATCATTTTCTGCTTCTGGACATGGCAGTCTGCACACTAAATCTGGAAATGGGACCATGTGGAGACCTACCCAGGAGGATATGTTAACATTAAGGATGACACATCCATGCTAAGCCTTGAACTACCATGTTGTTATTTATTTATTTACTTACTTATTTCTACCTGAGATAACAAAAAAAAAAAAAAATCTTCATTTTTGGAGTCACTTTTTGTTAGATTTCCTGCTACTTGAAGACAAAAGCATCAATTTATTGTAAAAAGATTATTTTCTATGCAAAATGCAATTTTCCATTCTCACCATTTTCTTTAGTAGAAAAATCCATTTTGAGTTTGATGCATCTAGTTATTACATTTATCATCTTCTCTTGCCACTATTATTTTTAACTTTCTGAGGAAACTCCGTAATGTTTTCCATAAGATACCAGTTTGTATTCCCACCAACAATGCAAGAGTATTTCCCTTTCTCTACATCCTCACCAACACATGTTGTTTCTTGTGTTTTTTATTTTAGCCATTCTGACAGGTATGAGGTGGTATTTCATTGTCGGGTTTTTTTGTTTGTTTGTTTTTGTTTTTGTTTTTTTATGTTCAGTTAGCCAGCACATAGTACATCATAAGTTTTTGTTGTAGTTTAGTGATTCGTTAGTTGAGTATAACACCCAGTGCTCGTCCCAACATGTGCCCTCCTTGATACCCATCACCCAGTTACCCAACTCCTTACCACCCCCTTCTGTAACCCTCAGTTTGTTTCCTGGAGTCCAGAATCTCTTATCTACTGAATGGAAATAAATCATTGTAGTTTTGATTTGGATTTCCCCGATGGTAAGTGATGATGAGCATCTTTTCAAGTGTCTTTTGGCCATCTGGATGTCTTTTTTGGAGAGATGTCTGATCATGTCTTCTGCCCATTTTTAAAATGCATTATTTGTTTTTGTGGGTGTTGAATTTTATAAGTTCTTTATATGTTTTGGATACTAACCCTTTATCAGATGTCATTTGCAAGTATCTTCTCCCATTTCGTATGCTGCCTTTTAGTTTTATTGACTGCTTCCTTCACTTTGCAGAAGCTTTTTATTTTGATATAGTCAAATAGCTCTTCTTCATCATCTTAAGAAGTGAGAAAATTCTGGGGGCACCTGGGTGGCTCAGTGGGTTAAAGCCTCTGACTTCTACTCAGGTTGTGATCTCAGAGTGCTGGGATCAGGCCCGCATCAGGCTCTCTGCTCAGCGGGGATCCTGCTTCCCCCTCTCTCTGCCTGCCTCTGTCTACTTGCGATCTCTCTCTCTCTCTCTCTCTCTGTCAAATAAATAAATAAAATATTTAAAAAAAAAAGAAGTAAGAAAATTCTGTCCTTGCCCATGTATAGGCAAACCAAGATGGGAAGAAATCCATTAACACATCCACCAAGGTGTTTCAGGGATGATTTAGCAAGAAAGATTAGAAGAATACATAAACAAAAATGGACTTCATTATGGAGGGCCTGGTAAATATTGACATACATCTGCAGAATGAAAACTCTAAGGAAGTTGGATTAGCCACTGTAGCTTTAGGGTGCAAAAATTGAACTAAGGTGGATAGTGATGGAATAAAAGAGGAGCCAAGCATTAATATAGTATTCAGGTATGCAGTTTTTAAAAAATAAAGGATAATCTTTCCTCAGATTGCTGGCTACAGAGGGAGGAATGGTGATAGAGGAAATAGGCAAGGGTCATCAAAGGTAAAAACTTCCAGTTATAAGATAAATAAGTAAAAAACAATAAGGCAAATAAGTTCTGGGGATGTAATATACAACATGATGATTATAGTTAATAATATTGCATTGTATATTTGAAAGTTGCTAAGAGAGTGGATTTTAAAAAATTCTCACCATACATCCTCATACACTCACACACACACGATTGTAACTATAGGGATGATAGATATATTAACTAATTTATTGTGGTAATTATTTTGTAATATTTACATATATCACAAAATTACATTGTACATCTTGTCAACTTATTCCATATTATATGTCAAGTATATCGCAATAAAGCTGAACCAAAAAATTCTTTCCTAAGCGTGACTTTTATAAAGCATTTACACTAAAGTTGACTGACAGCTATATAAAAGAACAATTTTAAGTATAGAACACACTTTAAAGCAATGGTTTTCTACATTTTATTAGGCAGATAGTAAGTAATTAGGGTCATTGTTATGGGTTGAATTGTGTTCTCCAGAAATTTGTATGTTGACATCCTAACCCCAAGTGCCTACTAATGTGACTTTATTTGAAAATAGAGTTGTTACAGATACAGTTAGGACACTAGTCCAGTATGACTGATATCTTTACATAAAGGAAATTTGGCACATATATGCATAGAAGGAAAACAATGTGAGCAGATTCAGTACAATAATTCTTTTTTCAGTTGCATTTAATGTGCTTTTAAATCTATCCATTTAGTTCTTCATTTTAGTTGTCATATTTTTTGGTTCTAACATTTAAGGTGTGCTATTTTTCAGACATATGGTTACTTTTAAAAAAATAATTTTTATTTGACAGAGAGAAAGATCACAAGTAGGCAGAGAGGCAGGCAGAGAGGGGGTGGGGAGGCAGGCTCCCTGCTGAGCAGAGAGCCCGATGCGGGGCTCCATCCCAGGACCCTGGGATCATGACCTGAGCCAAAGGCAGAGGCTTAACCACTGAGACACCCAGGTGCCCTCAAACATATGGTCACTTTTTAAGTTTCCAGTTACCTTCTGAAATTTTTATGCTTGTCTTTAACTCCTTGAGTATAACATGTAAATTTATGTTACAAAATGTATCTTCTAAATTGCAATATTTGGGTCCATATTTGATATTTGTTTACATGCCTCTCCTGATTTCATAGTAGTCCTCCCTTTTCTATAGGGGATATAGTCCAAGACCCCTTCCCCTCAATCAGTGGATGCCTAAAAATGCAGATAATATCGGACCCTATATTTATGTACCTATATGAGAAAGAAAAAGAGGGTTGGGAGGGGGCAGGCACAAGGAGAAGGAGAGAGAGAAAATCTCAAGCAGACTCCTCAGAGTCTGATGTGGGGCTTGATCTCACAGCCCTAAATCATGACCTGAGCTGAAATCAAGAGTAGGACACTCAACAAACTGAGCCACCCAGGTGCCCCAATACCAAACCCTATACATCTGTATTTTTTCTTACTTTTTGTATACATACTACCTATGTTAGAGTTTAATTTATAAGTTAGGCACAGTAAGCAATTAACAACAATAACTAAAGAGAAAAGCTGTAATAAAAGTTATGTGAATGTCTCTCTCACTCAAAATATCTTATAGTACTTACCCTTCTTGTGATAATGTGAGATGATAAGATTCCTAGGTGGTGAGATGAAGGAAAGTATGTATTTATTGTGATGCAGCATTAGGAGGATCTGGAGCAAATGATCTGGAGGAGGATCATTTGCTTCTGGACTGCAGTTGACCATGAGGAACTGAAACTGTAGAATGTGAAATTGCTAATGAGGGGCGATTCCTATACCTCGTGTAAGTTACCTGTTGGCTGGTATGCCCGATGTATGTTTGATCCTCTATTTGAAAATGTAATTAAAAAATTGAGTTGAGACTACAGGATGATGTTCTCCTCTAGAAAAATAGAGTTATCATGTTTATGTTCCCAAGGTACCTGAACACTGACAGCATGGAAAAAATGTTTCCAAGTTCTGACCTTGAGGTTTTCTCGACCATTTAAACAATGTGAATGGGGAAACAAGAAATAGAGTGTGAAAGTTGTTTTTTGTTTGTTTGTTTTGTTTTAGTTTTGAGACACAGAGCCGTTCCCAGTTCTATCATAAAGCACAGGGTTTTTTTAAATTGAAACAGAGTTGATAATGTTAGTTTCAGATGTACGGCATAACAATTTGATAATTATACACATTACAAAATGCTCTCCATAGTAAGTATAGTTACTGTCTGTCACCAAAGTTATTACAATCTCTCCCTCTGCTGTACTTTTTTTAAATAAAATTACTTTTATTAACATACAATGTATTATTTGCCCCAGGGTACAGGTCTGTGAATCATCAGGCTTATGCATTTCACAGCACTCTGTACATTTTTTTTTTTAATCCTCATGATTTACTTCATAACTATAAGTTTGTACCTCTTAATCCTCATTACTTATTTTGCCCATCCCCTGACCCTCTTCCGCTCTGGCAACCACTAGTTGTTCTCTGTATTTATGAGTCTGTTTCTGTTTTGTTGTTTGTTTTGTTTTTAATTTCACATATAAGTGAAATTGTATGGTATTTGTCTTTTTCTGTTTGACTTATTTAATTTAGTATAATATTCTCTAGGTCCATCCATGTTGTTATGAATGGCAAGATTTCATTCTTTTTTACAGCTAAATAAAATTCCTTTTAAGTATATTTAAGTTTATATATATTTCACACACACACACACACACACACCATATATTCTTTTTTTCATTTATCTATCATTATTAACTTAGGTAGCTTCCATATTTTGGCTACTGTAAATGATGATGCACTAAGCATACAGGTGCATATATCTTTTCAAATTAGTGTTTTTGTTTTCTTCAGGGAGTTACCCAGATGTGGAATTGCCAGGTTGGGTGGTATTTTTCATTTTTTTGAGGGAACACAGCAGCTGCACCAATTTATATTTTCACCAACAGCATTTTCTTTTCTCTACATGTTTATCAGTGCTCGTTATTTCTTGCCTTTTCCAATACTAGTTATTCTAGCTGGTGTGAGGTGATATCTCATTGTGGTTTTGATTTGCATTTCCTTGATTAGTGGTGTTAAACACCTTTTCATGTGTCTATTGGCCATCTGCATGTCTTCTTTGGAGAAATGTCTATTCAGGTCCTCTGCCCATTTTTAATTCAATTAGTTATTATTTTTTTAATTTAAAAAAAATTTTTAATAAACATATAATGTATTATTAGCCCCAGGGGTACAGGTCTGTGAATCGCCAGGTTTACACACTTCACAGCACTCACCATAGCACATACCCTCCCCAATGTCCATAACCCCATCAATTAGTTATTTTTTGTTGTTGTTTTGGTGTTAAGTTGTATGAGTTCTTTATATATTTTCAATATTAGTCCCTTATCAGACAGGTCATTTGCAAATTATCTTCTCCCAATTACTATGTTGCCTTTTTATTTTGTTGTGGTTGTCTTCACTGTGCAAAGCTTTTTAATTTGATACAGTCCCAACTAGTTTATTTTTTTTATAAAACATGCATTCTTTACCAAGCTCTACAACTTTGTCAGGACTGAGATTCTAATTTTTAATCACCCTGGTCACTGCTGGCAGCCCAGAAGCACAGAACAACCCCCCAGATGCTTCTCAATGATAAACAAATGCCCCTGAGACTAAAGCATTCCTGCTCCTCTCTTTGGGATCTTGACATTTCCTAGATCTTGTCTGGACTAATTGCTTAAGGTTTGATTAGATTCTTAATGCTTTTTATGGAAGATACAGTTGTTATTTCATTCATCTTTGAACGAATTCTTCAACAGAAGGGTTGCTCTAAATTACATAGTCTGTAATTATCCAAAGCAGAATCACCAATGTTCTTTCTACTACAAAATATTCAAGACTTCTTGAAAACTTACTTTAGTAATAGTGCAAAACAAGAAACTTGGCAAGTAATTTTTAAAATAACCTTAATTTTCTGTCTTCAGCTAAATTATAAGTCCTTCATTATTCAAAGTCTCCATAGTAACTTTCATGACTGGCATAGACCTAGTGGATGCTGAATAACGGAACTGAGTGAAAGAATTAATTGGTCAAAATTAGGTCATAATTAAATCATGAAATTTCACCAGCTAGAAAACTGCAGTAGGGCAGTTAGTAAAATTTTTCTATCTCTGCCTTTATTACAAAGAAAAAAAAAGTAAACATTGTAACATAACTAAATTTGGATGACAGATGTCTTTTCCTTTCTCTTTGTATCTAGGTATAATGATCTCAGGCTCTGATTTTATATACTAAAGCTTAGGGTTACCTTAAAACTTCTGAGAAATTTCAGAAGCTCTTACATAATCAAAGTCTATAGTTGAGTTTTTTCCTCCCTTCGAATCAGCTAATTTTAAATACCATCTCATCAATCTGGACATGTCCTCTATATGTCCATCCATGTAGAACTGAGACCTTTCTATTATTTCTTTATCAAAACTCATATTCTCATTTATATTTATAGTTTTATATAATAGAGAACATGCTGCATATGCAAGTTTTTTCACTTAAAGGTTTATTATGAACTTTTTTTATGTTATAAAATATTTGAAATTGAGCTGTGCATCATATTCTCTAGTATACATGTACCATACTTTAATAATTCTCTATTTGGGAGAAATATGAAGTATTTCCTTTTTATTCTGCAACACAAATAGCTGTTCATTTTTTAAAAAATTTTATTTATTTATTTATTTATTTGACAGAGAGAAATATCACAAGTAGGCAGAAGTAGACAGAGAGGCAGGTAGAGAGAGAGGGAGAAGCAGGCTCCCTACTGAGCAGAGACCCTGATGTGGGGCTCGATCCCAGGACACTGGGATCATGACCTGAGCCCAAGGCAGAGGCTTAACTCACTGAGCCATCCAGCTGCCCCATAAATAGCTGTTCAATAAATATTTTGACACATAATCTTTGTCCAGGTTTTGTCTGCTTTATTAGTGTGGGATTATTTCCTAGGGAAGAATTGCAAGCTAACTATTATATGAACTTGTTAAAGGTTCTGCATTTTCCAAAATACTTCTCCCCAGGTTGTAAAGATTTACACTCTCTGCAACAGCTAATGATAATGCCATTTTGATGCCATAATTGGCAAGATTAATTCTTTTTAAAAATTGCTAATTGAGTAGATTAAAACAATAAATCATTGTTTGAATATACATTATTTTGACTACAAATGAAATACTTTTTTATATTTTAGTCTGGTAAAATAATTTGTAACTTTTATTTCACAGTGAATGCTATTAGTATGAATAAATGGATGGATTATGGAATATAATTTGTGTTCCATTCATAAAAACGTAATTGGCCAAGGAATCCTGAAGATACCTTCTTTGTGCACCTTAGTATTGATTGAAAAAATGAAAAGGGCTACTGAATTTGTCTGAAATCCAAATTGTCTTACTCAAGACCATGCTGTCATGATTCCATCAGATTTAGACAAATACCAGATTTAGAATGTGATGAAAATCCATGTACATCAGACCATAGCATTTTCCAGAAGTAAATGGGAGCAAATATCAGTAGGAACGGTTTCACAGAAAAGTTGAAGAACAGGGTGTGTTTGAGATTGCCTGGGCATGGAGATGAAGCTGCCCCTGTCCTGAAGTTCTTTTTTTTTTATAATAATCCTTTTGCTATTTCTTCAGCCACCCCGCCTCACCCTTTTTTGAAGATTTTATTTCTTTGTTTGTCAGAGAGAGAGAGAACAAGCACACGCAGGGGGAGAGGCAGGCAGAGCAGGCAGAGGGAGAAGCAGGCTCCTGGCTGAGCAAAGAGCCCCATGAGGGACTCGATCCTAGGACTCTAGGACCATGACCTGAGCCGAAGGCAGTGGATTAACCAACTGAGCCACCCAGGCGTCCCCTGAAGTTTTTAACCTGAAGCTGATCCAGGTGGCAAGGCCACTCTTCTCTGAAAGTCTATCATCATCTAAAATTTAACTCTCAGATATGAAATGTACTCAAGAGTGTGATGCAGAAAGCAGTTATACTTTTATGTAACTTCGTGTATAATTTACATATACATGTAATGTATATGTAAAATGTGACTATTGGCAAATTTTCTTAAACTCTCCTCCCTAAATTTTCATGTTTTGTTATAATTTTTCTACAGCATTATGCTTTTTTTAAATTTTTTTTACTTTTTAATCATTTTTTTTAATTTATTTTCAGCATAACAGTATTCATTGTTTTTGTACCACACCCAGTGCTCCATGCAATCTGTGACCTCTCTAATATCCACCACCTGGTTCCCCCAACCTCCCACCCCCCCACCTCTTCAAACCCTTCAGATTGTTTTTCAGAGTCCATAGTCTCTCATTGTTCACCTCCCCTTCCAATTTCCCCCAACTGCCTTCTCCTAACTCCCCATGTCCTCCATGCTATTTGTTATGCTCCACAAATAAGTGAAACCATATGATAATTGACTCTCTCTGCTTGACTTATTTCACTCAGCATAATCTCTCCCAGTCCCGTCCATGTTGCTACAAAAGTTGGGTATTCATCCTTTCTGATGGAGGCATAATACTCCATAGTGTATATGGACCACATCTTCCTTATCCATTCGTCCGTTGAAGGGCATCTTGGTTCTTTCCACAGTTTGGCAACCGTGGCCATTGCTGCTATAAACATTGGGGTACAGATGGCCCTTCTTTTCACTCCATCTGTATCTTTGGGGTAAATACCCAGTAGTGCAATTGCAGGGTCATAGGGAAGCTCTATTTTTAATTTCTTGAGGAATCTCCACACTGTTCTCCAAAGAGGCTTCACCAACTTGCATTCCCACCAACAGTGTAAGAGGGTTCCCCTTTCTCCACATCCCCTCCAACACATGTTGTTTCCTGTCTTGCTAATTTTGGCCATTCTAACTGGTGTAAGGTGATATCTCAATGTGGTTTTAATTTGAATCTCCCTGATGGCTAGTGATGATGAACATTTTTTCATGTGTCTGATAACCATTTGTATGTCTTCATTGGAGAAGTGTCTGTTCATATCTTCTGCCCATTTTTTGATATGATTATCTGTTTTGTGTGTGTTGAGTTTGAGGAGTTCTTTATAGATCCTGGATATCAATCTTTTGTCTATACTGTCATTTGCAAATATCTTCTCCCATTCCGTGGGTTGCCTCTTTGTTTTCTTGACTGTTTCCTTTGCTGTGCCGAAGCTTTTGATTTTGATGAAGTCCCAAAAGTTTATTTTCGCTTTTATTTCCTTTGCCTTTGGAGACATATCTTGAAAGAACTTGCTGTGGCTGATATCGAAGAGATTACTGCCTATGTTCTCCTCTAGGATTCTGATGGATTCCTGTCTCACGTTGAGATCTTTTATCCATTTTGAGTTTATCTTTGTGTACGGTGTAAGAGAATGTTCAAGTTTCAATCTTCTACATATAGCTGCCCAGTTTTCCCAGCACCATTAATTGAAGAGACTGTCTTTTTTCCACTGTATATTTTTTCCTGTTTTGTCGAAGATTATTTGACCATAGAGTTGAGGGTCCATATCTGGGCTCTCTACTCTGTTCCACTGGTCTATGTGTCTGTTTTTATGCCAGTACCATGCTGTCTTGGTGATCACAGCTTTGTAGTAAAGCTTGAAATCAGGTAACGTGATGCCCCCAGTTTTATTTTTGTTTTTCAACATTTCCTTAGTGATTCGGGGTCTCTTCTGTTCCATACAGATTTTTGGATTATTTGCTCCAGCTCTTTGAAGAATACCGGTGGAATTTTGACTGGAATGGCATTAAAAGTATAGATTGCTCTAGGCAGTATAGACATTTTAACAATGTTTATTCTTCCAATCCAAGAGCATGGAATGGTCTTCCATCTTTTTGTGTCTTCTTCAGTTTCTTTCATGAATGTTCTGTAGTTCCTCGAGTACAGATCCTTTACCTCTTTGGTTAGGCTTATTCCCAGGTATCTTATGGTTCTTGGTGCTATAGTAAATGGAATCGATTCTCTAATTTCCCTTTCTGTATTTTCATTGTTAGTGTATAAGAAAGCCACTGATTTCTGTACATTGACTTTGTATCCTGCCACGTTACTGAATTGCTGTATGAGTTCTAGTAGTTTGGTGTGCAGTCTTTTGGGTTTTCCATATAAAGAATCATGTCATCTGTGAAGAGAGAGAGTTTGACTTCTTCATTGCCAATTTGGATACCTTTTATTTCTCTTTGTTGTCTGATTGCTGTTGCTAGGACTTCTAATACTATGTTGAACAAGAGTGGTGAGAGTGGGCATCCTTGTTGTGTTCCTGATCTCAACGGGAAGGCTGCAAGCTTTTTCCCATTGAGGATGATATTTGCTGTGGGTTTTTCATAGATGGATTTGATGAAGTTCAGGAATGTTCCCTCTATCCTTATACTTTGAAACGTTTTAATCAGGAACAGATGCTGGATATTGTCAAATGGTTTTTCTGCATCAATTGAAAGGACCATGTGGTTCTTCTCTCTTTTCTTATTAATTTGTTCTATCACATTGATTGATTTGCGAATGTTGAACCATCCTTGTAGCCCAGGAATGAATCCCACCTGGTCATGGTGGATAATCTTTTTAATGTGCTGTTGGATCCTGTTTGCTAGGATCTTGTTGAGAATCTTAACATCCATATTCATCAGGGATATTGGTCTGAAATTCTCCTTTTTGGTAGGGTCTTTGCCTGGTTTGGGGATCAGGGTAATGCTGGCTTCATAGAAAGAGTCTGGAAGTTTTCCTTCTGCTTCAAGTTTTTGAAACAGCTTCAGGAGAATAGGTGTTATTTCTTCTTTGAAAGTTTGGTAGAATTCCCCAGGGAATCCATCAGGTCCGTATCTATCAATAATCATTCTCAATGTGAATGGCCTAAATGCGCCCATAAAACGGCACAGGGTTGCAGATTGGATAAAACGACAGGACCCATCCATATGTTGTCTACAAGAGACCCATTTTGAACCTAAAGATACACCCAGACTGAAATTGAAGGGATGGAGAAGCATCTTTCATGCCGATGGGCCTCAAAAGAAGGCTGGGGTAGCGATTCTCATATCAGATAAATTAGATTTTAAACTAAAGACTGTAGTCAGAGATACAGAAGGACACTACATAATTCTTAAAGGGACTATCCACCAAGATGATCTAACAATTGTAAATATCTATGCCCCCAATATGGGAGCAGCCAATTACATAAGAAAACTGTTAATCAAGATAAAGAGTCATATTGACATGAATACATTAATAGTAGGAGATCTTAACACGCCTCTCTCAGAAATAGACAGATCATCGAAGCAGAAAATCAATAAAGAAACAAGAGCATTGAATGACACATTGGACCAGATGGACCTCATAGATATAAACAGAACATTCCACCCTAAAACAACAGAATACTCATTCTTCTCAAGTGCACATGGAATCTTCTCAAGAATAGACCACACACTGGGTCACAAATCAGGACTCAACCGATACCAAAAGACTGAGATTATTCCCTGCATATTCTCAGATCACAATGCTTTGAAACTGGAGCTCAATCACAAGGAAAAGTTCAGAAGGAACTCAAACACCTGGAAGCTAAAGACCATCTTGCTTAAGAATGCTTGGATCAATCAGGAGATCAAAGAAGAACTGAAACAATTCATGGAAACCAATGAGAATGAAGACACTTCGGTCCAAAACCTATGGGATACAGCAAAGGCGGTCCTAAGGGGGAAATACATAGCCATCCAAGCCTCCCTCAAAAAAATTGAAAAATCCAGAACACAGCAGCTGTCTCTACACCTTAAAGAACTGGAGAATCAACAACAAATCAAACCAACTCCACACATAAGAAGGGAAATAATCAAGATTAGAGCTGAGATCAATGAGGTAGAAACCAGAGATACAGTAGAACGTATCAATGAAACTAGAAGCTGGTTTTTTGAAAGAATCAATAAGATCGATAAACCATTGGCCACACTAATCCAAAAGAAAAGAGAGAAAGCCCAAATTAATAAAATTATGAATGAAAAGGGAGAGATCACAACTAACACCAAGGAAGTAGAAACAATCATCAGAAATTATTATCAACAGTTATATGCCAATAAGCTAAGCAACCTAGATCAAATGGATGCATTCGTGGAAAACTATAAACTCCCAAAATTGAACCAGGAAGAAATTGACAACATAAATAGACCGATATCTAGTAACGAGATTGAAGCAGTGATCAAAAATCTCCCAAAAAACAAGAGTGTTATGCTTTTTAAAAAAGGAAAATTAGACTTTAACCTTAGCTCTGTCATTTTCTTATATTTATGATTAGGCTGACTCCCCATTCTTGCTCTAAGCCTCAGCTCCCATATATCAAGATGTGGACAGTATTCTACTTGCCTTTTGTATAAGATTGCTTTGATGATCAAATCTGATACAGATAAAAGAACATTTCAAAATTTGAAAGCATTTAAGAAGCTTGAAAACATAAGATTTTTTTTCTTTGCCTAATCAGAAAACTCCATTTTGGGAGTAAGTTGTAGCTTACAGTGCTATAACAATTAAAATCTGACTTACTAAAAACAATCATACCCTTGCTGGGTATGAGGAGACGGTAGTAAAGACTTTCAGCTCTCTCCTAAAGAAACAGGCACATAATAGTAATAGAGTGGGAATTTATGAAGCTTGTCTACTTGTTTTTAAATATGAAGTTTTAAATTCCTTTTGGGTGGAGGGGCCTGTAATGATTGGAATAACACTGATCTATCAATTGGACATGGTGACAGCCCAGAAGGCATTATCACAGGGCTGGATAATATTTTAAAATAATCACATGTTAATCATTAATCTGGTGCTGAGCATTCTCTCTGCCTGGGACAAAGGCTATGTAGCAGCTGGAATTCAGAGCCCAGTCAGGGCATCCAGCAGGTATTTCTGACACAGCACGTGCCTTTGGAACAGCATGGTCTTCCTTGATAACAGATGATACAAAGGCATTCTTCCTATGGGGAAAGGTGGGGAGATAAAGAGCAACACTGAAAAAAAAAAAAAAAAAAAGGCAGATCTTTTCAAAAATAGCCCAGCCTAGCCTAGCCTTGCTTCCATTTCTTTCATAAAAAAGGAATGAAAGAAAGAATAAAGAAAGTTTATCTTCCATATATTCAGTCACCAGAGGTTTACTGTCATTTCATTGGACAAAATGCATTTTGTATAATTTCGGTCCTTGGCTATGGGGCTGTGGGAATTCTGGGACAATGTTGGTATTTTTAAACTTTTGTTTGAAGGGAAAAATATACATGATACTGATTTTCATTTTCTTTATTGAATTCTTTATGATCAAATATTTGAGAGTTCAGTTAAAAAGATGCAGATACTATTCTTTTATAACTTTCCTGCCCTTTGGTTAAAATGTCATCTTATCATCAAACAATTTTTTTTTGTTCTCCAGTTTTTCCATTTGAATCATTGTTCTAATTCCCTCCTGCTCCTCCTCCCCATTCTTAAATCTGAAAATAATGCTGATATCCTACTCATAAATACACTTCCTTTGGTTCCATGTTTCTTTAATTATGAGAGGGAACTGCTGTAAATGTGAGCTTTGGAATCTGGCAGACCTAGGTTTGAGCCTCTACATCTACACTTACAATCTATGTGACTATTTAATCCCTCTAAGGCTTAGTCTCCTTATATGTAAAGTGAACAGGGTGACAGTACATCTTTTAAAGACTTGTGAGAGTTAAATTAGGTATGGGATATGAAGGGCTTGGTACAGTGCCTATCACATGGAGGTGTTCTTTTCTTTAATTTATCACAACAGTTCTTCATCAATGTAAGTCTGGAGTCCAAGGAAAGTCTTGCTCTTTTTGTTTACTGGTATACCTGCATTCCTAGAATGGAATTTGGCACACCAGTAGGTGCTCAATAAATGTTTTGTTGAATCAATGAAGAAAATAGATGAGTAGTCTCCATTTAAAATCTCCATATCACTTCCTACCCAGAGCATTTAAGAGCCTGACCATTTTTGCATCCCAGGTCTGCCACTTAACAAGTCATCATTGAGGAGTTTCTTCATCTCTTTCTGCTCAGTTTCATCTGTAAGATATGGATAATAGTAGTCCTTATGTCATGGGGTAGTAAGGATTAACGTTAATACTTGCGAAGTGCTGAGGGCAGTACAGAGCATTTGCTACTATTGTAATTTGACTTGCCCTGAATTTTGCTCATCATTCTTTTATACCATTTTTCTATCCTGGCTGGACTTTTTATGGTTTGTCACATCTCTTATTTACTCTTATTTCCCCAAACTGAACTCGGTCTTGCACACATTAACTGGAAAACACATGTACTTCAGATGAATATTCCTCTTGGTGGCTTAAATAACTCTTCAAAAGATGTCTTGGCAATTGTACTCATTCCATTGCTCAGAGCCTCACACCCACAGACCTCTTACTTTGGCATCCAGTTGTTCATTTCCAGTAGCCACTCAGAAAACTCAGTGTAGGTACTTAACGACTAAATGCTCCATTCCAAAGACTATCTTACACCATCTCCTAGAGTTCTTATTTTATTTCATGGTATAAGAAAGTTCCAATACCATGCTCCCATTCTACATTTTAATTGTCTATAAGATTATGACTTTGCTACCTTTTGTTGGGCCTTGGGAAAATTACCTAATCTCTGTATCTCCCTTTATTTGTCTGTAAATTGGGGGTTCTGGTAAAATCCTTGCACACTATAACAAAAACTTACAATGTACCAAATGAAGGCTAACTGAACATAGTAAAAAAAAAAAAAAGAAAAAGAATTCTGCTTTTTCTGTGGTTTCTGTATTTTGTGAATCCATTTGTATAACAAGGTGCCTGGAGCAAGGCTTATCACCCAGTAAATGCTCAATAGATCTGACCTAGTTATTATTTTGTTTTTGAAATTTAATCTCTTTGAGACCCACTTCAGGTCTTAGCTAATTATATATAGGTTTATTGTGAAGTCAGATAAATTTGTTTGACACATGACTATTACATTTTGATTGTTTCCAATAAGGCAAGAACACCACAAGGAATAATTCTGCCTCTGCAAATCCAGAAAGTATTTGACACTTTGAATCCCAATCTGATTAATACGGATAGTTTCCTGTATGTTTAATAGACTATATTTTCTTTAGTATTTCTTCAGTATTTACATAGGCCCTATTTTTTTATATTATCTCATGTTTACCACATTGATGCTTTGTATGAATGTATTTTTCTTCCTGGAATGACTTGCCATGGATTTCCATTTCATTGGCAAAATCCAAGTCAGATGACATTTTCTCTAATCTCTCGGGAACATCCTTTTACTTTTGGGCTTTGCCTAAAAATTGCATATAAGTTACACATATTTAATTTATTGCATTGTCAGTATTTCTGCAGTGTTTACTTACATGTCTGTTTTCTCATACAAAATTTGCTTTAATCATTCCCATATCCATAGTACACAAGAAATGGGCTCCCATATAATAAGTGCTGAACAAATGGTTGTTGAATTTAAGTGGAATTTCAGGGGATGCCTGAGTGGCTCAATTGGTTAAGTATCTGCCTTCTGCTCAGGTCATGATCCCTGGGTCCCATGATCTAGCCCTGCATCCAGCTCCCTGCCCAGCAGGGAATCTCCTTCTCCCTCTCCCTCTTCCCTGTTTTGTGGACTCTCTCTTTTTCTCTCTCTTTCTCTCTCTCTCTCTCTCTCACACACACACTCACTCTGTCTCTGAAATAAATAAATAAAATCTTAAAAAAAAATAAGGTAGATTTTCAAGAATAGATTCTATTAATGACAAAGAAAGTTGTTAATGTTATGCTCTTTAATTAAGATACAATTAGAATTGTTGAAGAATCTACTGGATAATTTTAATACTATGGTGATTCATCTATTTTCATGAAATGATCTCAGAGAGCTGAAACTTGTTTAAGACTCAGAAATGCGATATAAGGAATTTATACACTGAAAGGGGAAGGGATATGTGAATGAGATAACTTTGGAGGTCCCTTGAGAGCTTTCATTTATTCATGGATATAAGATATAATCATAAAGAAACAAGTTATCAAACCCAAACTTCATAAGATATAGATAGTAGTAAGTAGTGTAAATGAGAAAAGACAATATGCTATAGGAGTTCGGTAGAGAGTTTGATTTGGAGGTAAGTCTAGGAGGTAGTGTGCCATGTGTTTATAGAGGGAATTTCTGGCACTGATAATCCAATGGCCAGCTGATGCCTTGGCGCTTCACGAGGGGCAGTGGTCCAGAAATGCTGGCAGAAGAACATGCAGAGGCCTATTCATTCACACAGTTAAGAGCTGCTGGCCACCATCACAGTGTCAGTGTTTCATGAACCAAAATCAGAACAGTGTTGAACAAGTCTTAATCTTCTCTTGGGAACACTGAAACAGGAAAATTTAGAATAGGGCAGTCTCCCAAATGCAGCACATGTTCTAATCCATACAGTGCTTTTCCTTTCCTTGTTCACTTGTTTTTCAACGTTGTTCAACATTTAACTCCATAGATATGTGGTTCTCAATAAGTGTTCCCTGAATTTAAAAAATGAGCATATAAATGTTATCACCACAGTTTTTATAGTAATAAGAATGTGAAGAGTGTGCATGTTTTATTTATTCATCCATAAAACATATATTGAGCGCCTACTGTTTTTAAAGTAAGTGACTCAAGAATTTTTTTCTCTCCCTAATAACCAAAGTGTCACAAAGTTACATCAGTTCTATCTGATCAATATCTGCGCCATCCTCTTTATTCCCACAGTTGTAATTCATCTACTTATTACTATATGACTAGATGAGTGCTGTAGTGCCTAATTGTCTTTCTACTTTGACTCTGACTCTTTATCTCCTAAGCTACCAACCATATAACTTCCAGAGGATCTTCTTCCCATGTGAATCTTATCATGCCATTATCCTGAACATGCTTCCTCACTTGTTCTTTAAATCTGCCTTCCTTTTGCCGTTGTGCCTGGTCCTTTTACTCTAGTGCTCTTCTCTGCACTGATACATTTTGTTATTCTTGCCATTGCACAAAGCGGAAACAAAGATCATCCATTTGTCATTCTCACTCACATCTCTGAGTTTTTAAAAATAGCCTTTATTTTTTAGAGCAGTTTTAGGTTCATGGCAAAACTAATTAGAAGGTACAGAAATTTCCCATATGGTTCCTCCCCCAAACAAACACAACCTCCCGCATTATCAGTATCCCTCACCAGACTGGTGCATTTGTTACAATTAATAAACCTAATCATATATAATTATTATCCAAATATCTCTGTTTTTCGTTAGTTTATTGTGCTCTAATGCATTTCTGCTTTTTTGTTGTTGTCGTCGTTGTTTTATCTGACAGAGAAAGCACAAGTAGGCAGAGAGGCAGGCAGAGAGAGAAGGGGAAGCAGGCTCCCTGCTGAGCAGAGAGTCAGATGCAGAGTTCGATCCCAGGACCCTGAGACCATGACCTGAGCCAAAAACAGAGGCTTAACCCACTGAGCCACCCAGGCACCCTTTTTCTGGGTCCTTTCATGGGTGTGTTATACCCATTTTACATTAAATATAGGCTTCAATTCATTTGGAAAACCCACATGAGCTTTTTCCAGCCACTACATGAGTCACAGAGAATGCAGTGTTAGGTAGACAGATGCAGTCCCAGAGTTTGGGTGCCTATGTGCTAGTTTCTTTTTTCTTTTCTTTTCTTTTTTTTTTTTTTTCATTAACATATAATATATTATTTGCCCCAGGGGAATAGGTCTGTGAATCATCAGGCTTAACACATCTCACACAATGCACCTTAGTACATACCCTCCCCAATATTCATAACCCAGCCACCCTATCCTTTCCCCCAGCAGCCCTCAGTTTGTTTCCTAAGATTAAGAGTCTCTTATGGTTTGTCTCCCTCCTGATCCCATATTTCCTTTTTTTCCCTCCCTACCGCTCATGAATCCCACTCTGCCTCTCAAAATTCCTCATGTCAGAGAGATCATATGATAATTGCCTTTCTCTGATTGACTTATTTCACTTAGCATAATACCCTCTAGTTCCATTCATGTCATTGCAAATGGCAAGATTCCCTTTTTGATGGCTGCATAGTATTCCTGTGTGTGTGTGTGTGTGTGTGTGTGTGTGTGTGTGTGTGTGTGTGTGTGTTTATCACATCCTCTTTATCAATTCATCTATTGACAGACACTTAGGCTCTTTCTATCCTTTGGCTATTGTGGACACTGCTGCTATAAACATTCAGGTGCATGTGCCCCTTTGGATTTCTACATTTGTGTCTTTATGGGAAATACCCAGTAGTGCTATTGCTGGGTCATAGGGTAGCTCTATTTTCAACTTTTTGAGGAACCTCCATGTTGTTTTCCAGAGTGCTTGCACCAGCTCGCATTCCCACCAACAGTGTGGGAGGCTTTCCCTTTCTCTGTGCCCTGGCCAACATCTGACATTTCCTGACTTGTTAATTTTAGCCATTCTGCCTGGTGTGAGGTGGTATCTCATTGTGGTTTTGATTTGTATTTCACTGATGCTGAATGATTTTGAGCACTTTTTCATGTGTCTGTTGGCCATTTGAATGTCTTCTTTGCAGAAATGCCTGTTCATGTCTTCTGCCCATTTCTTGATTGGATTATTTGTTCTTTGGGTGTTGAGCTTGATAAGTTCTTTATAGATTTTGGATACTAGCCCTTATCTGATACATCATTTGCAAATATCTTCTCCCATTCTGTCAATTGTCTTAGTTTTGTTGACTGTTTCCTTTGTTGTGCAAAAGCTTTTGATCTTGACGAAGTCCCAATAGTTCATTTTTGTCCTTGCTTCCCTTGGCTTTGGGGATGTTTCTAGGAAGAAGTTGCTGAGGCTGAGGTCAAAGAGGTTGCTAGCTTTGTTCTTCTCAAGGATTTTGATGGATTTCTTTCTCACATTGAGGTCTTTCATCTATTTTGAATCTATTTTGTGGGTGGTGTAAGGAAATGGTCCAGTTTCATTTATCAGCATGTGGCTGTCCAATTTTCCAAACAACATTTGTTGAAGAGACTGTCTTTTTTTCCATTGGACATTCTTTCCTGCTTTGTTAAAGATTAGTTGACCATAGAGCTGAGGGACCATTATGAGCTCTCTATTCTGTTCCATTGATCTATGTGTCTGCTTTTGTGCTGGTACCATACTATCTTGATTATTACAGCTTTGTAATAGAGTTTGAAGTCTGGAATTCTGATGCCACTAACTTTGGTTTTGTTTTGTTTTTTTTCCTACATTCCTTTGGCTATTTGGGGTCTTTTCTGGTTGCATATAAATTTTAGGATTATTTGATTATTTGTTCCATTTCTTTGAAAAAAATGATGGTATTTTGATAAGGATTGCATTAAATATGTAGATTGCTTTAGGTAGCATAGACACTTTCACAATATTCGTTCTTCCAATCCATGAGCATGGAATGTTTTTCCATTTCTTGATGTCTTCCTCAGTTTCTTTCATGAGTACTTTATAGTTTTCTGAGTACAGGTTCTTTGTCTCTTAGTTTAGGTTTATTCCTAGGTATCTCATGGTTTTGGGTGCAACTGTAAATGGGATCGACTTCTTAATTTCTCTTTCTTCTGGCTTGCTGTTGGTGTTTAGAAATGCAACTGATTTCTGTGCATTGATCTTATATTCTGACATTTTACTGAATTCCTGTATGAGTTCTATCAGTTTTTGAGTGGAGTCTTTGGGTTTTCCACAAAAAGTATAATATCATCTGCAAAGAGTGAGAGTTTGACTTCTTTGCTGATTTGGATGCATTTTATTTCTTTTAGTTGTCTCACTGCTGAGGCTAGGACGTCAGCAATATGTTAAAGAGCAGTGGTGATAGTGAACACTACTGCCATGTTCCTGACCTTAGCAGAAAAACTCTCAGTTTTTCCCCACTGAGAATGATATTCACTGTGGGTTTTTCACAGATGGCTTTGATGGTATTGACATATGTACCCTCTATATCTACACTTTGAAGAGTTTTGAACAAGAAAGGATGCTGTACTTTGTCAGTTGCTTTTTCAGCATCTATTGAGAGTATTATATGGTTCTTGTTCTTTCTTTTATTAATGGATTGTATCACACTGATTGATTTGCAGATGTTGAACCAATCTTGCAGCCCGGGAATAAATCCCACTTGGTTGTGGGATTTCATGTACTGTTGGATCCTATTGACTATTACTTCGGTGAGAATTTTTGCATCCGTGTTCATCAAGGGTATTATTCTGTAATTCTCCTTTTTGATAGGGTCTTTGTCTGGTTTTGGGGTCAAGGTAATACTGGACTCATAAAATGAGTTTGGAAGTTTTCCTTTCATTTCTATTTTTTGGAAGAGTTTCAGGAGGGGAGGTATTAATTCTTCTTTAATTGTTTGGTAGAATTATCTGGGAAGCCATCTGGTCCTGGGCCTTGTTTGTTGGGAGATTTTTGATGACAGCTTCAATCTCCTTCCTGGTTATGGGTCTATTCAGGTTTTCTATTTCCTCCTGGTTCAGTTTTGGTAGTTTTTATGTCTCTAGGAATGCATCCATTTCTTCCAGATTGTCAAATTTGCTGGTGTATAGTTGCTCCATAATATAGTCTTATAATTGTTTGTATTTCTTTGGTGTTGGTTGTGATCTCTCCTTTTCATTCATGCTTTTATTAATTTGGGTCCTTTTTCTTTTCTCTTTGATAAGTCTGGCCAGGGGTTTATCAATCTATTAATTCTTTCAAAGAATCAGCTCCTAGTTTTGTTGATTTGTTCTACTGTTCTTTTGGTTTCCATTTCATTGATTTCTGGACTGATCATTATTATTTCTCTTTTCCTGCTGGGTTTAGGCTTTCTTTGCTGTTCTTTCTTCAGCTCCTTTAGGTGTAGGATTAGATTGTGTACTTGAGGCCTTTCTTGTTTCTTGAGAAATCTTGTATCGCTATACACTTTCCTGTCAGGACCACCTTTGCTGTGTTCCAAAGATGTTGAACAGTTGTGTTTTCATTTTCATTTGTTTCCATGAGTTTTTTCAATTTTTCTTTAATTTCCTGTTTGACCCATTCATCTTTAGTAAGATGCTCTTTATCCTCCATGTATTTGAGTTCTTTCCAACTTTCCTCTTGTGATTGAGTTATAGCTTCAGAGCATTGTGGTCTGAAAATATACAGAGAATTATCCCAGTCTTTTGGTGCTGGTTGAGACCTGATTTGTGACCCAGGATGTGATCTATTCTGGAGAATATTACCTCTGCACTAGAGAAGAATGTGTATTCTGTTGTTTTGGGATGGGATATTCTGAATACATCTGTGAGGTCCATCTGGTCCAGTATATCATTTAAAGTCTGTATTCTTGTATTGATCTTTTGGTTAGATGATCTATTTTAGTGAAGGGGGTGTTAAAGTCCCATACTATTATTGCATTACTGTCGATGTGTTTCTTTGACTTTTTATCAATTGGTTTATATGATTGTCTGCTCCCACGTTAGGGGCATAGATATTTAAAATTGTTAGATCTTCTGGTTGGACAGACCCTTTAAGTATGATATAGTGTCCTTGCTTATCTCTTATTATAGTCTTTGGCTTACAATATAATTTATCTGATATAAGGATTGCTACCTTGGGGCACCTGGGTGGCTCAGTGAGTTAAAGCCTCTGCCTTTGGCTCAGGTCATGATCCCAGAGTCCTGGAATTGAGCCCTGCATCAGGCTCTCTGCTAGCAAGGAGTCTGCTTCCCTTTCTCTCTCTCTGTCTGCCTGTCTGCCTATTTGTGATCTCTGTCTGTCAAATAAATGAAACCTTAAAAAAAAAAAAATGGATTGCCACCTCAGCTTTCTTTTGATGTCCATTAACATGGTAAATTATTTTCAACCCCCTCACTTCAAATCTGGAGGTAACTTTGGGTCTAAAATGAGTTCCCTGTAAACAGCATATCAATGTTTTTGTTTGTTTGTTTGTTTGTTTATACATTCTGATACCTTGTGTCTTTTGATTGGGGCATTTAACCCATTTTCATTCAGGGTAACTATTGAAAAATATAAATTAGGTCCATTGTATTGCCTGTAAGTGACTGTTACTGTATATTTTCTCTGTTCCTTTCTGGTCTATGTTACTTTCAGGCTCTCTCTTTGCTTAGAGGACCCCTTTCAATATTTCCTGCAGGGCTGGTTTGGTGTTTGCAAATGCTTAATTATTTGTCCTGGAAGATTTTTCTCTCTCCTTCTATTTTCAATGACAGCCTATCTGGATATAGTATTCTTTGCTGCATATTTTTCTCATTTAGTGCTCTGAATAGATCACGCCAGTCTTTTCTGGCAGGTCTACTGCCAATCTAATATTTCTACTGTTGTATGTTACAGACCTCTTGTCCCAATCTGCTTTCAGGGTTTTCTGTTTGTCACTAAGACTTGTAAGTTTTACTATTAGATGATGGGGTGTGGGCCTATATTTATTGATTTTGAGGGGAGTTCTCTGTGCCTCCTGGATTTTGATGCTTTTTCCCTTTGCCATATTAGGGGAATTCTCTGTTATAATTTGCTGCAGTATACCTTCTGCCCTCCTCTCTCTTTCTTCTTCTGGTATCCCAATTATGCTAATATTGTTTCGTCTTATGGTATCACTTATCTCTCAAATTCTCCCATTGTGGTCCAGTAGTTGTTTGTCTCTCTTTTGTTCAGCTTCTTTATTCTCCATCATTTGGTCTTCCAAATCACTAATTCTCTCTTCTGCCTCGTTTATCCTAGCCATTAGAGCCTCCAATTTTTATTGCACCTCATTAATTGCTTTTTTGATTTCAACTTTGTTAGATTTTAGTTCTTTTATTCCTCCAGAAAGGGTTTCTCTAATATCTCCCATGCCTTTTGCAAACCCAGCTAACACCTGGGTAATCATCATTCTGAACTCTAGTTCTGACATATTACTAATGTCCATATTGATTAGGTCCGTAGCCATCAGTTAGGTCAGTAGCCATCACTGCCTCTTATTCTTTTTTTTTTTTTTTTTTTTTGAGGCGAGTTTTCTCTGCCTTCTCATTTTATCCAGATAAGAATAGGTGAATGAAAGAACAAAATACTAAAAGGGTAGTAAAAACCCCAGAAAAATATATACTCACCAAATCAGAAGAGACCTGTAACCAAGGGGAGAAGAAAGGGGGAAAAAAGAAAAAAAAAAAAATATATATATATATTAGACTGGTGAATAGAACAGAGCCACACACTTGATTTTGGTTGTATTTTGGTCTGTTAGAAGAAACTACCTCTCAATATTTTAAAGAAAGAAAAACATTTATATATACCAAAATAAGGGTAAACACAATGAAGAGATGAAATATGACTGTAAAGATGAAAATTTAAAAAGATTGTAAAAAAGGAATTGATAATAAGTTGTTTGAGAAAAGAAAAAAAGAGAGGAAAGAATGTCATCAGGCTAGAGACTATATACCCTAAACCTAGCCATGCGCTAGATTTAGGGTATATTTTGATCTATTAGAAGAAATTGTATCCTGAAGTTTTAAAGGAAAAAGAAAAAAACCTAAATGTATACAAAAATAAGGTTAAATACAGTGAAGGGATAGAATATGACTATAACAATGAAAATTTAAAAGGATTTTTAAAATGTTATTGATAAGATGGAAAAGTTTAAAAAATTAAAATAGGAAAGAGGAAAAATTAAAAAATAGAATAACAGAAAATAAAAATTAAAAGAAGGACTAAAAGATCATGGGAAAAAAGGTCATGAATTCTATGTGTTGCTTTCCCCTCGCTCTGGAGTTCTGCATTTCTCACTGATCTGTGAATTTGGTCTTGGCTGGATGTTCTTGCTGATCTTCTGGGGGAGGTGCCCATTGTGGTGATTCTCAAATTGTCTTTGCCTGAAGCAGAATTGCACCACCCTTGCCAAGGGCCAGGCTAAGTAATCTGCTTGGATATGGTCTCAGGAGCTTTTGTTCCCTGAACACTTTCTGTACAGCCCTGGAGGACAGGCACAAAAGTGGTTTCCTCCCAATCTCCATTCCCATAGGAGCTGACAGCTCAGGACCCCACTCCTTAATGTGCCCCTAGAGAAAAGCAGTCAATCACTCCCATCTCCCTGGTCTCCTGCTGCACTCTGAGCTCACCAAGGTGTGATGGAGCATTTCTACTTCTGGTGCACAGCCCTGTTGGGGTCTCCAAACCTAGCAGGTTCCCGGAGTGCACTCCAACACTGCTCCTCCCAGAGGAGGAAGGAGTGGGTCTTCCTGGATCTGCCACTTGTGGGGTCCCTGATCGAAGCATAGTGGCCTGACTGTTCCTTGGATCATAGTCTAAGGTAATCCAGAGCTAAGAGTTCACCCCTTGGCTCAGTCTTTCCAGCTGGCATCCCCGCTTCGATACCTGGGAACTCTGCCACACTGACGCCCCTGGTCTTTTTGTGACCCCACAGGTCCTGAGACCACACTGTCCCCACAAGGGCACCAGCCCCCACTTAGCAATGTCCCTCAGAGGAGCAGACTTCTGAAAGTTCTGAATTTGTGCTCTACTGCTCTACCACTTGCCGGGAGCTGTCCCTCTCCCTGCGGTCTGTCTTTCCAAATATTGCCTCAGATTCACTTCTCCGCACATCCTACCTTCTGGAAAGTGGTTGATTTTCTGTTCCCAGAATAGCTTCTCTTCTTCTCTTCTATCTCCTGTAGAGTTTGTAGGTGTTCAGAATGGTTTGATAACTATCTAGCTGAACTCCTGGGACCTGATGATATTTAGGTCTCCTACTGCTCTGCCATCTTGCTTCTCTCTCTGTGTGCTAGTTTCTGACACAGACACTGGCCTTTACCGAATTAGAATGGTGAATAATGGGTGATGATCGCAAAAAGTTCAAGAAACAGGAGTACTTACACATGTTTCTGGTATTCTCCTTTTCTTGACATATGTTTTCAGAGATGTCTAATGTGTCCCATAAAGTGACTTATGATACCAGGGGACACACTATACCTCCCTGGGCTGGACTCACCTCTCTAACTGGATCTGGCCTACTAAGCTGTAAGGTCTGTGTTGGTCATTGCCTTTCTCCTTGCTGTCACTGATCCAAATTGAACTCTTGCCCCATATTTCATGACCTAGTCCTTACCATTTATGTTTCTGACATCTTAGAGATTCATACCAGATATTTGGTGGAATGTTCAGATGAATGCTTTCTCCTATTTTTCATTGGTTTCTTTTCTGCCCTATAATTATATCTCCTTAAAACTAAATTGACATATTTTAACTTGGGCAAATGGCTCACCAACTGTCATAGTCTCTGGAATTCTATATGTGAATCTGTATGTATCCTTGCATGTAGTACCTTGTTTTGCTTAACTTCAGCTTCATGCACAGGTCCAAAACACTTACAGTGCTTTCCAGGCCCTTCCATTATTTTCATTGCTCTGGGCAATGTAATATATTTGAAATATGGAGGACAAGCATTTTACCCTTTTCCCTGCCCTTTCTGTTATTAATAATCACCATGACTTTTCAAAGTCTCACCCTTCTCCCTCCACCCGCCTCTCCCTGGAAGTGTCCTGTCTCCTGTCTAATTAATGACCATAGTTTACAGACAGTGCAGCTGTCTACACATATGGTTCATTACCCTTAAGACAGAAAACGATGTAAGAGTTGAAGGTTTCTTTCTCAGGGTTCTTTGGGCAAGTATGAAGGATGAAATCATTAATGTGACTTTTAACTAAAACAGGTCCTTGTGGTATTGCATCATCATGTTGTACTTCTTGTGCACTCACTAGAAGTATTATAGCTATTAAACCAGGGTTTATTAGCTTTTGTTTATAGCCAAATTTGCTTGGCGCCAGAGAGAAGGGAAAAATAATAATAAAACACTTTACATTGTATCTGAGTTTTTGAAATATCTCACATTTGGAGGGAAGTACCAACAGTAAAATGAATTAATTAGAAAAGAAAACTCAGTATTTTCCTAGATAGACAACACGCTCATCACTAAAGCAACTGACATGTTTTAGAGGTACATCGCAGTTCTAAGTCTAGTGAGAGGGAGTTCTTGGGTGCTTTACTGAGTTGCCTTTATTCATTCATGTGACACATATTTATTCATATTATTTGTCAGATACAATTTTGGGTTCTGAGTACTAGTAAACAAGAACTACTCTGTGCCACCTAAGAAATTGGGGATTCTTTTTCTCTTTTGATACTAATAAGGTTGTTTGGTCTGCTTAACATTCCAGCTTCCACCATCTCACAGGAATTCCTGGTAGTTGTGACTACTGATGACTCAGACAACCTCACAAAGTCCCTGTCTTTAGTTTCTGCCTTACCCAGGCCCTTAGGGTGGCCCTTAGGGTGGCCCTTAGTTACTGCCACGACTCCTGCTGGTTGGTTTCATAGCTGGGTCCTGTGCCCATGCCACTACATTAGGTGTTACAGTCAACCTTATACCCACATGCTAGTGAGGAGAGAACTAATCATGGTCTGTAGTACCTGGGACAGCCCTGAGAAATGTGTGCTCACTAAAAGTTATATCATCTTGCACTGTCTTTTTGTTTTGGTCTCTGGTTCTTTGCCTTCCACTGTATTGTTTTACTGAAGGTCTCTTCTAAACTTCCCATCCTGCCTAGGACTTTAACACCCAAGGAGCTCTAGTCTATGACTGAAGGATTCAGATCCTGTCTCTATTCTCTGAAGAGGTTTTCTCTTCCCTTTTATCTTTCATTTTTTAAAAAGATTTTATTTATTTATTTCACAGAGAGAGAAATCACAAGTAGGCAGAGAGGCAAGCAGAGAGAGAGACAGGAAGTAGTCTCCTTGCTGAGCAGAGAGCCTGATGCGGGGCTCAATCCCAGGACCCTGAGATCATGACCTAAGCTGAAGGCAGTGGCTTAACCCACTGACCCACCCAGGCACCCCATCATCTTTCATTTTTTAATTTCCTTTCTGTTCATCCTTTAAATGAGGGGTTCAAAATCTGGCTTCTACAATCCTTAAAAGTTCTTTGGATAGACTTCATGAAATGTATGGGCTTCCAGAATTATATCCACAAATTGTTTTATGTGTGCCTATGCCATTTTCTAGCAGAGAAATCATGACTTCTTCAGATTCTTAAAGTGATCCCCAAATATACTCTAACAACAAATTTGATGCTTTGTTGTTTTCACTCTTCACTTTTGTCATTCTCTGAGCTTATTGCAACCATGTTTACAACAGTCACTATCATATAAATACTACTCAGTTTCCAACTGTATCTCCAGATTAGAATTCTCTCTTGCTCAGCTTCAACTACCTACAGAACATTTTACTTCTAGGAATCTCATAGTCTACTCATATCCAAGCTCAACCTGCTGTCCTATTAATCTCCTATAACTCTTTTGCCTATTGCTTTCTATGATGCTCTGATGTTTTTGCTTAGGGTTATCTTTAGCTGAGACAGATAAAACAGAAATCTTGAGCTCCCCTCTTTCCCTCACCACTCCCTTTACACTGGTTTGTAGATACCACATTATATTATATTATACCTTTTTCTATACTACCTAAATCTCCTTATCCCTATATCTTTTGTTACTGCTTTAGAGAAAACCTTTACTTTGAGACTATTAGCTTTTATGTGTGTCTATTTTTGCTACCCTCCGAAGTATCTTTCCAATATTGGCCATAGAGATAATCCTTAAATGCATGTATAATGATGTCAGTCCTTTATTTAAAATGCTTTAATGCTTCCCTTGATTACATGATAGGATGATATAAAAATGCTCTTAGTACTTGCTATAACACATCCATGATCTGATTCCTATCTGCCTCCCCAGGTTCATGTCTTCGTTACTTCTCACATATATTGGTGTCTCCAATGCTTGAATACTCCTTGTACTCGTGTAGTAAGTACCCTCCCTTTGAACACTGGGCGTACTTCTTTTCTCCTTGACTCCTATGTGATGTGCTTTAACTAAAGAGACAGTAACATATGTGATACAAGCAGTATCTTGAAAACCAGTTGAATGACTGGCCTAATTTTTCTTGTGCTTCTGCCATCATCATGAGAAGGACATCCCTAATCTATCTTGCAGGTCCTAGGAGAAGGATGTTGAATAAATGGAGCAGATCTATTCCAGCTTCAAGTTGCTTTTAGCCAAGCACGCCTAGAACATAGTCTTCTATAAATGAATAAGCAGACCTAAATGACATAACCAGAATCCCATAGCTTAATGTTATATGCCTCTCAGTATTGATGTAGTTTGTTACACAGCAAAAGCAAATTGATATATTTGCCATAAAGCTTTTTGTACTTTGGCCCAAGTTAACTGCTTGGTGCTACTCAAAGCCATAAACTCTTACACTTAAGATTCCTTATTTTAATTCCCTTCAGATTTGTGTCTGCCTAGTAAATTCTTACTTACACTTTGTGACCCAAACCAAGATTTTTTCCTCAGTGAATCTTTCTGTGAATCTGCCAAGAAAGTTGTCATTTTTTCTTTTGGGACATGTGGCAGTTTCTACATATTAGCCTGCATTTGCAGCTTATCATAGGCCTTTTCCCCCTATAAGTCTGAGTACCCAAAAGAGAGGGCTGTTTGTTTAACTTCAGGAAGGTCAGGAAAGCATTCACATAGGAAGATATATGTAAGTTGAACAATGAAGGATGAAGAGGAACAGGTAGGCAAGAGGTGGATCAAGAAGCCTAGATAACCAGGGAGCTGATGTAACCAGAAATGTTTGTGAATAGAAAATCACATTTTTTCTTTGATGTTTCTTCTACTTCTCAAGTACAATGGAGCCTGTTGCTCAGTACAGTAAGGAGAACTATTCCAGAGACACAATCCTGGATGTGCCCTGAAACACTGTGACTTCCTTCTCTTTGAGCAGAAAAACCATGTATGGCATGGTCAGCACCTGCTTTTCTCTGGGCATTCTGTCCAGCTGTCCAGTCTGTGAGAAATGGTGACATTTACAACTATTACAAGGCAACTGTCCTGGCTGGTTTTCACAGTGGGGCCATGTCCAAGTGGTGACCATCTGGCAGGACATCTGCTCAGCCACTGGGAGGGCTTTGGATGCAGCAACATGCCTACAGAGAAGACATTGCACTCTGCCCTTTGTGGGGAGGAGGATACTTTGCATTTCTACCAGGTGAACAGAGAGAGTAACACAGGGAGAGGGGGTGGGCTTTCCCTTGTGGCTGTGATCCTTCAGGGCCTTCAGGTTTAGGACCCTGACAATCTGTTTAGAATGTACGTGACGAGAACTTGATGAGAAAAACCAGACTGAGTGGGTTCCCATCCTGGCTGAATTACTTTACCATGTGACCTTGGGACAGGTTACTTAACCTGTCCATGACTTGTACTGATTCCATCAGTAAATGTCAGCTATTTTTATTTTTAGACAACACCTTAAGGTTTGTCACGTGCTCTGGGAATCTGAGGCTGCTAAGGATTTCCATGTAGTGCCCTTCAGTGACACTCAATTCCTACTCCAGTTGACATCACACTGTATCCCAGCCATACTGAAATACCGTATTTCCCTGAATTTGTAATGTGCTTACTGACACTTCGTAGTCTTTACACATGATCCTCTCTCTACTGGAAAACTCTCATTGTCTCCTTATCAAATCAACACTTCATCATTTAAGATCTCCTGAATGCCATCTTTGATTACCTGCAGGCTACGTATTGCCATAGCTCTCTGTGTACTGACCCCTGATATTGGATGGCTGGATAGATTGATGGATTAGGTGCTTATGCATGATATGTATTACTCTCATTTAATTAATCCTTAAACGGTCAAATTAAGTGTTGCATTATCTTCTTGAAAATTAAAAAAAAAATCATTTGTTCTTGTTTCAAATACAGATTGTGGCCCACAAGGGAGGCAATTGAAAGCCCAATCCTAGAGAATGAGATTGGAACAATCACATGCTGCTTTCCCATCCAGATCTCCTCCAGCATGATTATGTTCAGCCAAATTGACCAGCTGGAAAGAGCTGGTTTCAGGGAATTGGTTATTGGTCCAATATAGACATTTGTTTGGCTGAATCTAACTATGTTTAAGATGATTTTAGTTAAGTGGAATTGTGTGTACATGCTGTCACTAGATTTAGGAATAAAGATGAAGCCATTTGGCCCCTAGAATTTTTTTTTGTTTGTTTGTTTGTTAAAGCTGAGGCTAGCCAGCCTCCTAGGCAGACAAATTATTGTCTAGTGTGTGAAATTTGAAGAACTCTATGGGCCTTACCTGTCCAGAAATAAATCTCTTTCCAACTTAAGATCAGACCTAAAATTCTTACCCTTTTATCCAGTTCTTGAGTTAATTTGTATCTCTAGAAATTTGCTGTAGCAAGGTAACTTTGTT
The DNA here is from genome assembly GCF_002288905.1 of Enhydra lutris kenyoni. Classification (NCBI taxonomy): domain Eukaryota; kingdom Metazoa; phylum Chordata; class Mammalia; order Carnivora; family Mustelidae; genus Enhydra; species Enhydra lutris. The sequence continues at coordinate 17,805,484 of NW_019154121.1, forward strand.
AAATGAAATTGATAGTATCTTAACCAATATAACTAAAGTAATAATAAATATTAACATATTTGTTCATTTAACAAGTTAATCTTTCTTGTATAATATATACTAAACACTTTTATATTGATGCAAGTTTGGGAATAGGTCAGTGAACAAGGCAAATACAGATTCCAAGACCTCACAATCTGGTAAGAAAACACAGAAGCTAATTAATGAACATACCATATAAGCAGAATGCAAACAATAGTGGAAGGAAATAAATGCTATGAAAAAAAATAAGATACTAATTTTTATATTTTATATGGGCCTTTCACGTCATGTGATCCTTCCATATACCTTGAGGTAAGCAGAGGACATATTATGTCTATTTATAGATGAGAAAATTGAGGCAAAAGCAATATGGTGTCAGGTCCTGTCTGGTCCTACTCTTCCTCATACCTTGAAATAATCTGAAAACACTTGTTAGCTTAGATTAAACAGATATTTAAATAAATCCAAGAAAGCATTCTTGGGATGAATATCAAATGGTCTTGGTTTGGGTCAGATCTGTAGACTAGTCCCAACAGGCACCTCTTTCCTTTCAGCAGAGACTCTAAATTCCTGGTTTATAGATTAGTATTAGGACATAATTCTTGCTCTTAGTGTCCTCAGTGCCTGCCAGATAACGTTGAGAACTAGAGTTCTGCTGGCATGCTTCTTAGTCACTATTTGTGCCCCATGATTCTGGGGCTTAGAGTCTTCTCCCTGAACCTCTGCCTAATAGTTGTAGCCTTGATTCATAAGGACATACACACTCATGACTCAGAATCAGGACAGAGATCTAAGAGGGACAGAAGTAAAGGTAGCAAATAAACAAATGATAGTAAGTAGATAAAAAGAAACACATTTAGAGGAATCATAAAAATTATTCAGGGATTCAAATGATTATTTTAATGATAAAAATTAAATATTAATAATAATGTACTCTTATTTTGTGTTCCATTTATTTGTTGGGTACTAGAATACATACTTGACATATACCTTTTAATCTTCCAAAGGATGACTTAAGGTAAGTAATATGACATTTTTAAAGGCTGAAATTTGGCTCACAGATATTAAGTGATTTTATGAGTTTCAGAGCTAATAAAAAGGTTCTAGAGGTTCTAGAACCAAATTATGGATTCATACCAAATAGTTTTGTGCCTTAATCAAGTTTCCTCATATAATAAAAAAAAAATAGAGCTCAAAAACTTACCTTATGGGGTCATGGTGAAATTTAAATGAAATTATGCATAAAAACAAGAACCCAGATCTGGCATATGGTGCACATTCAAGCTATTTTGTAATTACTATTCTTATTGTGTTCCTGCATCATTGTTTACCCAGTTGGGTCTAGCTCAGACTATAACAGAACCATTGCCTCTCGTGATTTAGGGCAGGCGAGTGGTCAAATTAATGCCTACAAAATCTTACTGAGTACAATTCATGAATAGTTCTATGGCTACCAAAGAGAGGCTGGCAATACATTAGTATTCATGATGCTATTTATCTTTCTATTCAGTAGGAGGTGTTTTGAAATTGATGCTTTTAATTGGTTTTCAATTGTTTCTGTTTGTGTTTTGGTGTCTTTGCAGAATGGATATTCACTTCACAATTACTTTTGGTATTTTAATATACAGAAGAACCTCTACATATTGAGCCATGACACTTCAGTCCCTTACTCGTTGTTCTTAATATTTCATTGTGGGAACCTTAGCACATCTGTTCCCTGTGGTGTAGTAGAGATGTTGGGGGATGCGGGATAAAAGTGAACACTTCTGGTTCTATTTCCTGCTAGCCATGTGAACACAAAGCACTTAACTTCCTGGAATTAAAAAAAAAAAAAAGATGAATAGCTTATATTTCTCAGGGTTGTAAAATTAAAAGGAACAATACATTAAAAATGATGAGCATATAATATAGGTGCTTAATAAATACAATTTCCTTTCCCTATCATCTTAAACTCTGAGAAATGATAGGACTGAGGAAGAATAGTGGGCAGCTCTTTCTCTCTCTCTTTCCATGCTCTCTCCCTCACTTCTTCCTCTTCCCTCCCTCCTTCCCTATGATATATTTGTCAGTTAACCCTATTCTCAAATCTGGAACACCAATGCACAAAATAGATACTTTGAGCTGCTCTGGCAAACCCAATCACATAACCAATTTTCAAACCTAAAATTCAGTGGCCAGAGCAAGTCACATGGCTTGGCAGACTAGCAGAGCTCTACAAGTTTGCATGGTAATAGGTAGATTCAATGAGAGAATTGGAAATGTAAACGTAATCAATTTATCAGAAATAAATATATGTTCACCAGTTGATTTCACTGACACTTGTTCAAGATGATGGAATAAGGATGCTCATCAAATCCTGTTTCTGCCACTTATTATTTTGATACTTAACCTCTCTATGTCTAACTTATCATTTCTACAGAAAGGGGATAATAATATACTCTTCCTGGTAGCATTATTGTTGAGATTATATAAGTTAATATATAGAAAATGCTTAGAATGGTGCCTGATACCAAGAAAGCACTATATAAGAGTTAGCAATGACTACATATTATTATTACTATTAACTATCATTATTACCAGTCCCTGAATTATGAACATCTATGTATATATAAACAAACTTTCTCCGACACCATCAACAGATGTGGACTGTTTATGGGATAATGGAAACAAACCTATGGTCAATCAATTTTCACAAATTTTATTTGCTTGATTTTTTTTCCTTTCTTGTTATTCCCTAATGATTTCTTTTGCCAGATATAAAGTTTTAGCTTGACAATATGTACTTTTTATTTCCATTCAGTGTATTCAAAATATTGATCCATTTTCTTCTGGCTTGCATGGTTTCTGATAAGCATTCTCTATCATCCTTATCTTTATTTCTCTGTGTGTATTATGCTTTATTTTTCTGTCTGAATTTAGCATTTTTTTATTTGCTACCAGGTTTCAACAGTCTGATTAGATGCTCCTTGCTCTATGTGTGTATGTGCGTGTGTTTGTATGAATGAGTACATGCATGGAAATGCATGTATATATATATCCTTCTTGGAGTATATGAAGATTCTTAGGTTTGTGTTTACAGATTTCTTCACATCTTAAAATATTTGAGGACAATATTTATTCATGTATTTTTTTCCCATTTCCTTTTTTGGGACTCCAATTAAGCATGTTATATTACTTGATATTATTTCACAAGTCAGTGAGGTTCTGTTAAAAATTTCAGTCCCTCTCTGTCTTTGCTTAAGGTGGTTAGATTTTATTGCTTTGTCTTCAAGATTATAAGTTTTTATTCAGCTCTCATCTTTTATTTTCCATTTTTTCCCCATTATGTTCATATTTTCTTCTACATACATCTATCTACTTATTTGTAATGATTGCTTTAATATTTTTGCTACTACTTCCATCATGTAGGACCTTTTTGTTTTGTTTCTTTTGACAGGAGTCTCAACTAGTTATTGATAATATTTTCTGGTATGTGATTTGTCTAATTTTTGCCATGGTAGTTTTCTGGACATGGTAGGTTTCCATTACTCAAATTGTGGACTTTTTTGTTGTGCTTTTTAAAGAATGTTGCACTTATACACATTTATTTGCTGAAGAGTTTGATCCCTTCAGGGCCTAGTTTTAACTTTTGCCTTGCTGAATCTGGTGTAACCATCACTCCCATCATAGTTTGGTCTTACTTCTCTGGCAACACTTCTCTGAGTTTTTCACTGCGTGCTTCAGATGATCACCAAGTCCTCTCCATGCTGAATGATCCAATACCAAGCCTCTACAGCCCTGTGTAAACTTCAGAAATTGTCCAGCTAATATCACTCTGGTCTTTCTTTGACTAAAAATGTAATTTGAGTTTCTACATGCATACTCTTGTTGGATTTCTGGTTGTTTATCAGTGTGACTTTCAATAGAATTCTTCCTTACTATTTTGAGTCACCTAAGCTTTTCTGAACTGTAATTTCCATATCCACAACTCAGCAAAGTCATTGGGCTCTATTCACATTCTCTGTCTCTACCCTTGCAGTCTGAAGATTTCCTTCTGATAGAAATCCAAGGAAAATACAGGCTTATTTTATTTTCCTTCTCTAAAGATCACAGCCCTGAAGTTCCTGATGTCCAGTGTCTGAAAACACTTCTCTTTTGTCCTTTCTAGTTTTTTACAGTTGGAGATTATACCGAGTACTGCTGATCTTCTTGGCCCGAAGTAGAATTCAGTTTGTTTTTGCTTTTTTTCATATCTATATCCATTTATTTTAGCATTATTTATTGAATAATCTATCCTTCCCCTATTGAGTTACTTTGGTGTTAAGTGCAAAAAAATCAATTGACTATATAAATGTGATTACTTCCAAACTATTGATGTATTTGTCTTTTGCTATGCTAATACAGTTATGTTTTGATTATTGTAACTTTATAGTAAATCTCCAAATCAGGTAGCCTGAGAATACAAGCTATGTTTTTCTTAAGATTGTTTCAGCTACTAGAGATATTTTTTCATTTTATTTAATATTGAGTTGCTACTCCTCAATTTTTTACAGAGCTTTTTATTTGTATTGTGATAGATATATAGATTAATTTATGTAGAACGATTATTTTAATAGTATTGAATTATCCAAATAATGAAAATTATATCATTCTTCATTTATTTAGGTCTTTTTATTAGTTACATTTCACAGCATTTTTAAATTTTCCATGTAGAAGTGTTGTACATTTGCCATTTCAATTACTCCTATGTATTTGCTGTGGGGTTTTGATGCTATTATGGCATTTTTAGAATTTTATTTACTTAGAACTTTATTTGGTAATTATTTACTGCTAGCTAGTACATGGAAATATAATAGATTTTGTTTAATGACCTAATATTTTCTCTCTGGTTATCTTACCCAGTTTCAGGTCTTGCCTCTATGTGATGGATGCCACCTTAGAAACACCCATCCAACATCACATCCCTAGACATCTATTATCATTTATATCAAAGTGAGTGTATAAAAAAAAAGAGAGAGAGAGAGAGATCAGAATTCCATTTCTGTCTCCCTGAAGTCCTTTCCTGGTTTCCTGCTTAAAACTCATTTCTTTGCCTGTGAACACTGTAATATAGTTTATTTTTCCAGCTGAAACACTTTTTAAGTCAAAAAGAGTTAGTAATTTAAAAGATGTAAATCAGCATTTCAAATAGAATTGAAATCATTCCTCTATCCCTGTATGAATATAGCACCTTGTGATATGACATTGCTACACCTCCTATCAAGAGGTGGAGTTATTTATTTCTCTGTGCCTTGAATCTATTTTCTACCACTTGAATATGGCTTGATTTTATGACTTACATCGATTAATAGAATATGACAAAGTGATATGTGGAAATTCCAGGCAAGAAGTCTTGCAGTTTCTGTTCTATTGTTCTCTGAATGCTATTCCAAGACCACTACTTGAAACAGCCAGTCTAGGATCTCAGAGGTTAAAAGGTTATGCATAGCAGAAATCAGCGGGCCTTGGAGCTTCCCTAGAACAAGCAGCCAATAGCCAGAAGTGAAGAAACGATTCTAGAACATCTAGCTACAGTATATTACCAGATGACTTCCACTTCATGAAGAATTTAAAGTGAGACCAGAAGAAGTTGAATTGTATTTTAAGACACTACATTTTGGAGCAATTAGCTAAATAACACTTGTATGGCTGGTGATGTTCAGGGTAAACCAAGTCTTGTGATAGTTTAATAGTAATTTACATCAGTCCTTTTTAGGAAAATATGATCACCCTTTTCACACAAAGTTATGCACTTTACCCTCATCTTATAAACTTAACAAACTTCTTGAGATCTGAGGTGTTTTGTGTGTTTCTGTGTGTGGGGTGTGTGTGTGTCTGTTTATTTTGGAGTAAAGGGTTCCAGTAATCAGAAACTGCAAAAGATGTGGCTGTAGTTGATTCTGAAAGATCTTTTACACAAGGCACTGTTACTCCATCCTTCATAGCAGAACAATAACAATGAAACAAAATAAAATACAACAAAACAGTCCCTAATGACTTTTTTCTCTGTCTTTGACCATGGTAACATGTTAAAGATACAGTATCAGTTTCAAGCTTTTTTTTACTTTCCCCCTTCTCTTCTGTAGGCTGCCAGTCCCCTCTCTTCTATTCTGTGTCCAGTTGTAATACAATACATTTAATAATGATTTTCCATACAAAGTGACAATCTTATTCCAGGACAGTCTTTTTCAAATTAGACCCGGGTCACTTTAATCAGAGTATTGGGTATTCCCAAACTCCTCAGACCCTCACTTGAAGTTGATTTCTTTTGTTTTCTTCCTGAGATAGCTAGTCAAATTCATGTAGGATAGGTTTTTCTCATTTACCTCTCAGAAGATATTCCTATTGCTTTAATGGATAAATCCCTGGTATCTTCAGTGCCATCTGGGTCTCAGGAGGTATGCTAGTCTTTTACTGCCTCTGATTCTGAGGAAAAAGAAGGAAACTCACCTGATTGAAACTTGCTTATGTGGTCTCTGAAGAAGTTTGCAGAAAGGAGCAGATATTTATCAGGTCATTGCTACTTTCTGAGAGATCTCTATAAGGTATTAGGCATTAGACTTTTTACTTACAATTATAATCAAAATGCTGAAGGCAGGACATGTAGCTCTGCAACTTGATAGAACTTAATTTCTTTCCTTATAATGTTAGGGCATAATAACAGTAGTGCATTTATGTAAATCTTAAGGCTATGTACACACACACACACACACACACACATACTCAAACACAAACACACAAACATTCATTTCCTACAAGACTGGGTCCGAACTAAGGACAGACATCTTTTACTACCTGCTACTACCAGAACTGAAGCTCTGGTTGACTGGAAAAGATAAAATGATTTTGAGTATAAACAGTAGGCTCTTTTCAGACTTGGCCTCTCTTGCATGCCCTGAACAGTGTTTATTTTTTCATTTTCTCTTACTGGGTGATAAGATAGGAAGTGCAAAAAATGGAGTGGTTTAAGGAGAAAGAATGAATGACTATGCTAAATATGCTGATAAAATATTATCCTTAGGACAGGGTATAAAATGTATTTTTGCTGGTAATCAATAGCTTAGACCGACTTACCTAGAAATTACTTTGCTGTTCAAAGCTGCAACCCCAGTAAACTGTTAAAGAGCATGAGGAAGCATCCATCTGGGTGTGGTGTACTTCTATTACTTACCCAGAGAACTTGTCAAGGGGCCCAATGGAATAAAATTTAGTGAACTGTTGATCCTGTTTCTCTCTTATTCTCTGTCTTTGTGTCTCCATTTCTGTCTCTCTTCCCACTTCTCTACAACTCCCTTTTCTTTTTAGATCTATGACTTAAATTTGGTCTAGGAAATATTTTTTGCTCTGCCTTTGCTGTCTTCTGTTACTATTTGAGTCAGAGTGGGTTATATGCCCAGGTCCATCTAAGAATGATAAGTTGATGTTAGAACTCAAATCTACATTTAGACTGTGATGAGTATGTACATTTAGACTGTTATGAATATGCAGTTGAAATTATTTATTAGTACTTGTTAAAATATTAATAATGGGTTCAGAATAATGGAAAGAAGTTGAAACTAAAATATGTGTTCCTTCTACAAAAGTCATTGTGATCTTGCAATAGAGATCTGCCCTTCTACTTTATCACTGATGAGCAATGTTATGCTTGGTCAGGAAGTCACAACTCTTGTAAAACTTTATTAGTGTTCAAGATCATTAACAGGAAGCAGAAGCGAAAAAGGAGTAAATATAAAGTGTCAGTTTCAGACAGTCACAGACAAGTTCATTGAGCTGTAAATTAAATAAAATGCCACAAAATATGCACATTGTCAAAATGTCTATTCTCTGCAAAGCTGTTAAACTTTAAAAGGTCTTTTCAATTAAAATGACTGAGATGAGTATTGTGTCATGTTGCTATGGAAAGAGAGCTTGTAGAGCAGTCAGAAGACACTGGGTATAGGAAAACGGGTGGAGAAATTTTTTTTTAGGTATACAAAAGGATCCACTGGCAATAAATGTTTGCCAACCTTGTCATCTATATGCTATAGTTCCCTTTCCTTGTCTTCTTATTAAAGTTCTGCATGCATTAATAAATTTGGGGGATTTTTCCTCACTAATATTTATTTCACATTATTTTTATAATTTTCCACCTCCTTTGTGTTACCTTTTTCTCTGAATCTGATCCCAGTTTTGATCATGAATAAGTCTATTAACATAGACATATTCAAAATCTCAGGTGAAAGCATTCTGGCTGTGACTGGGTTATGAGTCTATATTCTAACTATCATAATGGGAGAGGCAGGCTTGTGTGTCTCTTTGATATGATGCACAATGGGACATTTCCCCAAAGACTAAGTATGTTTAGATGCAGAATGGTTAAAAGTTGATGAATGTTTACCACATATATTACTTTGGTTGCTCAATCAAAAATACACACTGTTTTCATTTTTAATGAAGCAAGGGAATGAAAAACACAAGAAAACACATTAATTCTCCAGACTTAATGCTATATACCAGTTATAAGATGCTGGATTTATTTGCTCAATGAAGAAGATCATATCTAAACTGTTGTAAGAATTGGGGTTCCTCCTTGATTGAGCATATAAACATCTACTCTCATTTTCTCCAAACTGTTTTTTCTAGATTGATTCAACAGAAGAGTTGAGTTAATGAATGGAATCAATAACTCCCTGTATCTCTTAGTCTTTTTTTCTTCTTTTTTTTGGTGATACTGGCAATTTTTATAATGACCTTTCCCTCCTGTGCAATAGTGCTTTGTTTTTCTAATTTGTAGGAAAGGAAAAAGTAGCCAAGTTGTGAAACTGAAAGTTGTTGTGGATACCTCTCCTAATTATATGCTCAAATGTCAGAGAAAGAACCAAGGCAACAGTTTAGGTGTCTATGATGCACTGAATAGTGGCCCCTCAGGGATGGCTACCTCCTCATGCCCAGAACCTAAAAATGTTCTTATGACTTTTCTAGAAAAAAGGACTTTTTAAGGTAGGGATACTAGAGAAATTATCACAGATTATCAGGATGAGCATGAGGTAATCACAAGGGCATCCTGCAAGAGTGACCCAGAAGATCCAGTGAGAACCAGGGAGGAGATGAGGTGGTAACCAAGATGGAAGCAGAGGTACATAAAAAAAATAAAATTAAATTTAAAAGAGAGATTTGAAGATGCTACACTGCTGGCTTTGAATATGGAGGAAAGGGATATGTGCAAAAGGATGTAAATGGCCTGTGGGCAGGTATTTTTTAAAGGAGACCAGGTAGGTTGCTATCAGCTTTGATGCATGACTTCCCAAATGACACAAATGTTAGGTAGCCTGTGGATGGTGGTAGGCACAAAGAATTTTAAAAGAAAAATGAGTTTCTTCTGAAGATGGGAGATAGATGTATGAGCAATCTGGTGATGTTAATAGAAGAAGTGCCCAAATGGACATGGTCTTTGGGGCTGTTCAAATCAGCCACTTGTATAATGCTCCATACAGGTGACAGGACAAGACTTGCTTCCACATTTTGAATATTGCCTACTGAAAGATAAAAATTATTGAATCATAGGTGGAGCATGAAAAAAATTGTGAAAAAAATATGCCATTTGAGAAACTGAAATGAAAGGCAGGTTATGAAAATCTTATATTGCAGGCACAGAATGAATAAGTCTTAGTGTTTTACTTAGCAGTTTTTTCAATATGAATAATGTGAGGTCACAAATGTTGAAAGGTAACATGCTAAGCTGTTGATTACTTAACAGAGAGAAGAGAAATAATTCTTACTTTATGATTATATTAGAATAATTCCAATATAAGCCTAAATTAATTATTGTTTGTTCATGCTATGATCTGTTTCAGTCTTCTAAAATCTAGGTTCAATAAGCTAATATAACAGGGAAAACTCATGTTGGTTCTGGGATTCCCAGAGATGAAAGAGAAAGAGTATATCCTATTATCCTGTAGTCAGCCTCATGAGATGCAAGATACATATGGCTAATTGAAATAGATGCTTTATTTGGGATCAAATTCAGTCTTCTCATGAGTTACATGATTACTGGTTCTGACAGTCTGGGGAGCAGCATTTAGGCATTCCTCCAGTATGGGTTCTGCACATTAATATATCCCATAGGGAGATGCTTTCTAATACAATGTATATGGGTGTGGTAGCTGACTTTTCAACATCTGTGTTTACCTGAGTAATTTCCTAGCAGCAGACAAGGGAAGTAGAACCTGAAAGGAAAGTTAATCTCTTTAGTAAAGATTTGTAATAAGGTATTCTTTCTCTATGATGCTGCCTTTGGCTGTATAAAATTGAAGTTACACTGAAAGAATTTATAGAACTTTACTCACTTATACTGTGACTTTTCGTGAGCAAGTAGGAGGAATACTTTCCCAGAAGTAGAAAACATAAGGGTTATTGCAAAAATCTTAACTGATATTGCATATAAATTTTGTTTTCCTCACACACTGATTGTAGCACTTGGAGTTTGCCTTATATGACACAGAATAACTGGAGAAAGATTCAAAATTCAGGGCTATCTGTCAGAAAGACATTGTGTTTTAGTTATAGGTTCTAAAACACTTTTTTGTATGTTTTAAATTCAAGTAATATTTATTGAACAGTCATCATGAATCATCTGTGGTGTTAATGTCCCCTGGTAGCAGCAATGTACAAAATCAATGACATTGTCAGATTAGATTTAATGAAAAAGAATTATCAGACACTCTTAGTTGAGAGGGATAAGGCAGAGCTATTGAGAGAGTGCTTTAGATGGCTCTGAGATCGCCACAAGCTCTTAATAGAGTAGTTGGGGTATGAAACTCCTTGGAGGGGCAGCCATACACCCGAGCTTACTGAAAGAACCATAATCTGAAGATTTGGTAGAAGTATCTTAAGGTAAGACGGTGAGAAATATTTCTGTAAGGTGCTAGACTCCTTGAAGGGTTGATGCTACAACTATCCCTTTTCAATTCTTTGAGATTAGTGGGCATGAATTCTAAATATGGAATAAACACAGATGCAGAAAAGTCATCTCCTGGCCCTGGCATGCCTACTTATACCCTCCTGAGGATGATACTCTTATTCCCATTTTACAAATAAAAATTTTTTAGAGGTGAAAGTACTTGTCTAAGATCGTACTACAAGTTGGTGGTAAACCCAGAATACAGAACTAAGACATCTGGCTTTATTCCATGTTTAATTTATAGCTCTGACCTGATACTTGAGAGTTTTTTCCCTCAAGTTTTTCCTCCTCATCAACATATCCAGTGATTGTGGTTATTAAACACTCTCATTTTCAACAACCCTCTGAAAAGTATCAATCATTTAAGTAGCACATTGTCAACATTAAATACACAGGTAATGGAGGTGCTGCTCTCACAATGGAAAGAAAAGAACAAATCAGGGCAAGGCATTGCTCTGGTGCCCTTCAGGGGAAAACCATTAAATGATATTGAGGAGTGTCCCAGTCATCCATCCGTGGAGGGCAAATTGTACCAAGCATATTTAGACTCAAAATGTCTCCTCAGCCCATCTTCTTGGTCAGCAGCTAAATTGTGCTTTTGCCATTTGACCCAAGCCTCCCTGTTTCCTGTCACTTTCTCACCTTAGCTGCAAATTGTCTGTAGCCCGATTTTAAATCTCCAAATCAAATCTTCACTTTATCACTAGTTCAGGAGATTAAAAAGTGAACCTCCAGGCAGCAGTTAATAAGTAATTGTTTATTTAGCCATCATGTCAAGAGTGAAGCTCACAATCAATTCTCTAGAGGTTGACTTTAGAATTCACTTAAATACTGCTCTCCTGTCTCCAAGTGAATAAGTAGTCAGTTGTTTCCTGAGTTTGATTAAGGTTACAGTAATAATTGTCTACTTCCTGTAATTAAATTGAATCTCCACCTATGAATTGTACTTTGGTATTTCGAAATGTGTCTAAAGGAAAATGAGGTGTTTCTATCTCATTTTCCTTTTGCCTAAGGAATTACTAATATTTATTGAATATATAATATATGTTAGATACTATGTTTAACCCTATATGTTATGTATTATGTTGATAATTCCGACATCCCTACTGTATAAGTACTGTTATTATATCCTTTTGTATAAATGAGGAAATTAAGACTTATAAGGGCTTAGGAAAATTTCCGGATTTATACAGGTAAGTAGTTACATATAAAATATTCAAACCCAGGCTTTGTAATTCCAAAGCCCTTCTTCTTTTGTTTTTGTGGCAGTGGGTAGGGGTGGGGTAAGAGAAGGAGATCAAGAGTCTCAAGCAGGTTCCACACCAGTGCAGAGCCTGATTTGGGGCTTGATCTCAAGACCCTCAGACCATGACTCTGTGATCATAGCCTGAGCTGAAATCAAGAGGTAGATACTTAACCAACTGAGCCACCCACGTGCCCCAAAGTTTTCTTAATCACTGAACCTAACAGTATTTCCATAACAGTATGTTTGTTTCTTGATACTACCTTTATATTTATGATCTTTTAAAATATAATTTAACATTCATTAAGCATTTTGGGGGGCGTAGATACTGCAATAAACATTAAAGATAAAAATACAGTACATTATTGCTTCTACCCTTAGGAGCATGGTCCAGTTATAGAAGGGAGGGAGGGATAGATGAATAACTTCTTACAAAAAATAGTGATAAATTTATTACTATAGAAATATCAAAAAATTGCCTTGGGATATGAGAGTGAAGGAGATAAATTCTGATGGTCAGTTAGTAGAGTTGTTCTTAGCAGCTTATTGGAGGAGATGGAATTTGTAGTTGCTGTTGTCTTAATGGGTCATCTCTATTGCAGTGCTGTGAAATATGTCTGTTTCATAATTGTTCAACCAGGCAAGTAAAGGAAGTACTGTGTGAGAAACTTTCACCTCTTCATTTCACTGATAGAGCAATGGACTGGTTGTTATTCTTTGTGTTATTCTTTGTGATGATGGAATAGTTCTCTATATTGATTTCTATGATGATTGCATAATTCTACACGTGATAAAATGACATAGAACTAAAACACAAAAACACTGTACTAAAGTCAATTTTATGGCTTTGATATTTTACTATAGTTCTATAAGATGTAGGCATCAAGAAAAACTGGGTGAAGGGTACACTGGACCTCTTTGTACTATTTTTGCAACTCCCTGTGACTCTATAATCATTACAAAATAATTTTTTACATAATAAATATTCTAAAATATATTATTATGAAGTTTCTAAACAGCTATCCAATAGAAGGGTAATTTAAATGACAAAATTTTAAAATTTATTTTTATTGAGATATAATTGACATACAACATTGTATAAGTTTAAGGTATACAGTGTATTGATTTGATACATTTACATATTGCTATATGATTACCATCTTAGCATTAGCTGACACCTCTATCCACAGATATAATATCAAATTTTTTAGTAGGTGCATTAAAAAGAGTAAAACATAGTGGATAAAATCACTGTAATACTTTACTTAATCAAAACATTCAAAATGTTACAATATCAGCAGTTAGCCAATAAAAAGATATTTGATGAGATATTTTACATTTTTTCATACTTGAAATTATTGTTTTTGAATCTCTAGGGGGTTAGAAATTCTTTAAAGTCCTACCATGTGCAATTTTCCTTCAGATTCAGGGATTCTAGGGTTTACTAAACACATGAAAATCACTTGCACCTCCAAAAAAAAAATCACTTATACCTTGAACTCTAGATGCAGGAAGGAAAGAACAGAGACAGAGTGGGAGCGGGATGCCACTTCAGCTGCTTCCAGCCTCTCCCAACGTCCTCCACGCACCAGACCCTTCACTGTCCCTCATTCTCAAGGGCTTCACAAAGTCCCAGGTGAATAGATTCTGAGCTATGCAAACACAGACCCCACCAGTTCCTCAGCAGAAAGGCCTCATGTCTGCCTTCTCCCTACTTCATCCTCAGTGCTTCCCTCAGTAGAGGCCCAGGTATGTGCAGAAGGTGATTCTACAACATGCTTTATGTCAATAACCATAGGGCTTACCCCTTCAATTCCTTTAGGATGTCGATCACATGTCACTTCTCAGGAAAGCCTACCCAGAGAATAATATTTAAAATTACAACCTCTCTCATCTTCCCTATCATCTTTTTCTCTAAATCACTCTACCTTTGACACCCTTATAATTTACTTTAGTTGTTTTGTTGTTTATTGTCCTTGTCTTCCCTTAGCATGTAAACTCTATAAAAGTGGGGATTTTTGCCTGTTTTTGTTTGATGCATCCCAACATGGTGAGTATAATACCAGGCACATAGTAGATTCTCAATAAATATTTGTTTAAAGATTTTTTAAAAATATTTCTCAGAGAATGAGAGAGTGCATAAGCAGGGTAACAGCTGAAGGAGATGTAGGCTCCCCACTGAGCAAGGAGCCCAATGTGGGACTTGATCCCAGGACTCTGGGATCATGACCTGAACTGAAGGCAGACACTTTACTGAGTGAGCCACCCAGGCTTCCCTCTCAATAAATATTTGTTAATAAATTGAACATGCTTAAAGTTTTCAGTCTCTATTGTATCTATTGGAGCAGATAGCCAAATATCTTGTTTGTTCTAGGGTGTTCCTTTTCAATTACGTAGCTGCAATCGATTAAACCTCAGTATTTGAGGAAATAGACACTTATTCATTTGATGTTGCTTAACAGATTGTGCCCTTTCTCTTTTTCATGGCAAAAGGCCCAAGAAACCTTTGGGAAAGGAATAAACTATAGCAGACCTCTTTCCCTTTGGGATTTAACATTAGTAGATATCTTTAGTGGGCCAGGTTAGTGCTGTCTTAGGTCAACTGGCTGAATGACAAGGAATAAAAATTCACAAAATGGTAGGAGTGAATCGTACATGCTCAACCTAATGTCTAAAGGGTCTGAGAGGGATGTTTTTCCTGGCATGGCTTGTGGCTAAAAAGATAATGTCTACATACCCAGACACTCTGGCCCTCTTGCCATGACTGTGTGAGGATAGAGAAACTAATGGGCACATTGGTAGCCTTGGCACAAACTGGGAATCATAGCAGAGAATAGCACAAGAGAAAGACATGACAGATTTTCCCCTCTTAATCAGAAATAAAAAATTATTGCTGAACAACAATGATGAAAATGCTTTAACCACCACTGAATTGGACGAGTATTGTCACAAACAGTTGACCACATATTTCCATCACTAATAGCAGAGAATGGATTCTTTCTGAGAATTAACTAGAATTTCTTTGCTTCTCTCTGAGGATCAGGGAAAACCAGGCTTGGATTATTGTGCTGACTGAGCTCCCAGAGTTTTTTGACCTTATTTATTTACTTTTTTAAAGATTTTATTTATTTGCAAGAGAGAGCATGAGCAAGGGGAGAGGAGGGCAGGGGGGAGAAGCAGGCTCCCTGCTAAGCAGAGAGCCTGATGTGGGACTCCATCCCAGGACCGTAAGCCTAAGGAACCTGCTTAGCTGACTAAGCCACCCAGGCATTCCAAGAATTTTTTTACCTTAATAAGGAGAAAGTAATCATGGGGAAAGTAAAAGATAATTTTCTGATGTTCAAAGTTGTGCTGATTTAGATAATCTTTCCTTCCTTCTAAAATATAAAGGGGGGTGGTGGTGGTGGGTGGGTGGGGGCGTGGGAGCCTTTATATTGAAAAGGTATTTAGTTTTAGCATCAATTATTATGGTGAGAAAACGGAAATTACCAAAGTGAGTAATGATTAAGTAGAATATTTTGCATTCTGGAACACTTTGTTAGAAGGTACCCAACATATATTACAAAATACATGAATGAATAACAACTTGAATTGTATGCTCTAGGATTATAAATTTTAGGATTATAAATTATAAATATCAATTATAATTCCCATATTATAAATCCTAAGCAGTTATTGAAATGAGTGTGTTAATCATGATATGGAAAATATGAATATGATAATATTGAGTGAAAAAATAAAATGTATAGCATCTGCAGCAATGGTTCTTAAACTTCAACATATATCATGTTATCTGGATGGCTTGTTAGGACACAGATTGTCAAATTTCAACACCAGCTTCTGTCTCAGTAGGTCTGGAATGGGGCCCCATAATTTGTTTTTATAGCAAGTTCTCAGGTAGTATCGGTGGTGCTGGTCTGAAGACCACATTTTATAAGCTACTGATCTAAAGGATAATTATAAGAATATAAAACAAGCAAATAAAATTATATCTGGAAAAACTGTTGAGCAAGTAAAATTACACCTACAAAATGTAGAGAATATAGTGTTAACTGATTGTCTTTCAGAGGTGGAATCATGACCTGTAGTTCATTTTTTTTTTATTTTCCAATTTTTCTTTGTAGCTATCTATTACTTTAAAATGGAAAATGAAAAAGACCAAGCAGTTTAAATGTAAAAGTAAAAGCCATAAAGATAACTGATGAATATACACTAAAGGGAGATACTAATTTTTTTTTCTGAAAGATGATAATAAAATCTAGAATGAAGGGGCTAACTTAAGTGACTAGTATATGCTTACCTTTAGTACTGCTTACATGGCCTCTGTTAGAATTCCCTAGTACTTAACTGATCCTTCACCTGAAACCCAGAGTTATTATTTTCAAGAAACTTTTCTTCACTTTTTTTGGTGATATGGGTTTCTTTGAGACCAGTGCTTAGGTTGCTGCTTGTTTAACATGCTATTGGGCTGGGTATGGGAAAGTGCTAACATTCCCAATCCTCAGCTCGAGTTCATATTTTCTTTTGCCTGTCTAGATCAACTACTCTCCATCATTCTCTCTTTTTCAGGACATAGGTAATTTTGTGTCTAATAACCTACCTTATTATTTTTCTTAATATTTGAAGAAAGACCTGCCAAGATTAAACAAGGAGAAATGAATTGGAATCCTGATTCTCATGTTTAGGGAAAGTAGGTATTAAACCAATGTGCCTCATATATGCAAAACATATGCTCTACGCAGTGAACTGCATCTCCAAGTGCAGATAATTTTGGACTGCATCAAAAGCCTCCCTTGAGTTCTGACCAGCAGGTGGTCTAACAGGAAGCACTAAATGGCTGTGGATTAAGGTTGGTGTATCTTCTTTCTCTGGCCCCTTCCCCACAGACCATGGCTTGGTAGTAGCTATAGGCCTCCACTGAATGTCTTAGCTTTTCTAAGATTTTTCTCTCCTCTAGATACAACTCTGTCTATAGATTCTGGTATCTGCTCCCTGTCTGTCCCTTCAGAGGCAAAATACTAGTTGCTAGTTTGATGACTTCTTTCACATTCCTTATTGATTTCCCTTAATCTTTCCCATACTTTATACAGAGTCCCTTTATTAAAGTCTCCTAAAATTCCCCAGTTGAGTAGACCATTTTTTCCCTTCTGCCTTCACACCTCCTTTTTTTTTTTAGATTTTATTTATTTATTTGAGAGATAGAGATGCAGAGATTGCCACAGAGATACAATAGAGAAAGGGAGAGAGAGCACAAGCAGGGAGGAGAAGGAGAAGCACATTCCCTGCTGAGCAGAGAGCCTGAGGTGGGCCTCCATCCATGGATCCTGGGATCATGACATGAGCTGAAGGCAGATTCTTAACTGACCAAGCCACTCAGGTGCCCCTTCACACCTTTTCATTTTAACTTCCATGTCTATGGATACATTTCTTTATATCCCAGAGAAAAAGAGGCAGAAGGTCATCCTGGCCTACCATGGAATATAAAGAGCACAGGCCTTTAAAGAAAACCATATTGGTTCAAATATGAGTTTTGCCATTTGCTTGCTAAATGATGCTGCAAGGTGCCTTTCCAGATAACACGCTTCCATCTCTAGTGCGTCTCTGCTTCCGTCTAGTGTGTCTATTGCTGTCTGGGCAATACTGGGGACCATCTGAGTTCCAGAGGAGGACCTAGCAGGTAGACAGGATTTGTTTACTAGTTTCTCTGCAGACACATGGCGACCTCCCCTGTATGAGGAAGCAACACATTGCCTATTTTGTTAAGCATGGGACATGGACTTCTAGAGTAGACCTCATTCTTACCAATGAGCAAGTTCTTTTTCATTGGGGACACTACTTTACAATATACTTATAAAGCATTTTCGATATGCCATGGCAGATCAGAACTTTGCATGAGATATGGAACCAGGTAATTTGTATGTATTTGTGATCTTAACCCTTGGAATAAACCTGTAAGGGTTATTATAATTTTATCTTTCCTAGTTGATTAAACTAAGGCTTAGAGATGTTAAATAAGTTGCCACTACTAGCAGGTAGAGGACCTGAGGTAAATCACAGGTTTTACTTCTCTTTTTGAGTGTTAAGTATTTTAGCCAGTGACAGTAGAACTTCTAAGGATCATTAGTATCAGTATTTGTGTTTCTGTACTGTGTGTAGGATTGGTGTAAGTGGGTATAAGTGGTATGAGGATCCCTGAGAATGTGTAGATAAAAAGTATAAGATATAGAATCAGAGATCCTACCTCTTAATACAAGCAAGCTATGTGGTACTGGGAAACACATTTGACTAATCTCAAGTTTCCTCATCTATCAGATGACATTCTTCTTGGTATCTGCATAATACAGTATTCAGTTCATCATAGTGGTTCCAAAGGATTCAAACTTCTTCAATGGGCAAACACTGTCTTCACATTTTTCATTTTCTCTGTACTACTTTTTTTCAGCTACACATTAACTCCCACCAAGATTATTCATACAGTCCTCTATTCTTGCCCCTACCTTGGCCACCATATTTGTTGATTAAGTAATCCTAAAACATGAACTGTATCAACCTAAATATCTTATAAACAGTCCCTTAATTCGGAGACAAGCAAAACTGGAATAGAAAAGGGAGTTCTTTCACTCTTGGAGTATCCATGTAATAGTGATAATATTCTGAATATTTCTGCATGCATGAACTAATGGTGGGCCAGCTGCCTCTGCAAAGAATTATTACTATGTATTGTGCAATATGGAACTTCCTACAAGCGTTGATTGGTTAACAATGAACAAATGCAGATTATGTCTCCATTGTCCAAGAAGAAACACATACTGGAGGAAGTTTAGTGAGAAATGATTAAAGGGTACAAAATTGGATCAAAGTTCCTTAACCATCTCCCTTGATTCATCAGGCCTTAGTATTGGATTTCAACTTCTGTAAAGCTATCGTTTTCTATCTAAATGCAGTCAGAGAATTTACTTGCTATCCCAAGTCATATAGTGCTTCAATGATACATGGTAACTTGGACGATATTCTTTCAGAAGTTGCTTTTCAAAGGAGATGAATGTATGAAAGTACAGCTGATACTCAGAATTATGAGAAAGGCAAAAATTCAGTCTCTTATCTATAGTTTCTTTAAAAAAAAAGATTTTATTTAGTTATTTGACAGAGAGAGAGAGATAGCGAGAGAGCGAACACAAGAAGGAGGAGTGGGAGAGGGAGGGAGAAGCAAGCTTCCCACAGAGCAGATGCTCCACCAACTGAGCCACCCAGGCACCCCTGTAGTTTCTTTTTTAAAATAGTTTTATTTATTTATTTGAGAGGATGGGGGAAGGACAGTGGGAGAGGGAGAGAAATCCACAGGTAGACTCCCTGCTGAGTGCAGAGCCCTATGCAGACCTCAATCCCAGGACCCAAGATCATGACTTGAGCCAAAATCAGGAGTCAGATGCTTAACTGACTGAGCCACCCAGGCACCCAACTATCTGTAGTTTCAAAGTAAAACATCTTTATCTGTAAATGCTCAGAAGATAATTTGTAATCAGGCTAAACAGTGTTTGTTTTGAAGGAAAGACAGGGTTTGAGGTCTAAACTTCTGAGTTGACATTTCCATGTAGGGAAGTTGGTTAGTTCTGGCCAATGACTGCTCATAGAAGTGAAAAAACCTGAGTAGGATAATGGTGTAATATTACCTGTGGAGTTTTGAGTTCTGATTCTGGCTCTACAACTTACTCAATAGCAACATCATAAGGTAATCAATCCTTCCATGTCTCGTTGCCTCATTGACTCCTACTCATTGAGGAAGGGTGGAAATTAAATTTTAAATGACTAGTATAGTCCAGATATCATTCTGAGCATAATATCTGTGTCTCTGCCTGCGCCTTTGCCTCTGTGTGTCTTTCAAAGAGTAGAGACTCAGAGACAGTCACATAACAGATGAGGAAACTTGCTCACACCCATATTGGTAGTGATGGGGCAGGTCTCAGGTCTGCACATAAAGACTGTGTTCTGCCCACAGTACCATTGCCAGTAGCACTTCTCATACTTATGTTAAAGGATATATTTAAGGATCAGACAGGGCCCAAATATTTAAAAGAAAATATTTTACCTTGTTAGCAGTATTTGTATTATTGACTTTCTCCTCAGCCATGCCAATTTCCTGGGTCACCTCTATTTTCAGTGTTCTCCAATTTATCTTTTCAAAAATTAAAAATAAACTTTCTTTAAACTGATGTGTAATATACACATATTACAGTGCACAAATCCTAAGTGTATAGCTTGATGACTTTCACCCTGATCAAGGTAAAAAATGTTGCCAAAACACCAGAAGATCACTGTGCCTCCACCACAAACGCAAACAGTATTCTGACTTCTATCACCTGAGGATAGTTTTGCTTCTTTTTGAATTTTACATAAATTCAGTCACAGTATGTAGGCATTTGTGTGTGATGCTTACACATTTTTTTTTAAGATTTTATTTATTTATTTGACAGAGATCACAAGAAGGCAGAGAGGCAGGCAGAGAGAGAGAGAGAGGAGGAAGCAGGCTCCCTGCCAAGCAGAGTCCGATGCGGGACTTGATCCAAGGACCCTGAGATCATGACATGAGCCGAAGGCAAGAGGCTTAACCCACTGAGCCACCCAGGTGCCCCTACACATTTTATAGTTGTGAGATTCATCCATGTCCTTAGGTATAGCATAAATTTTTATCTGTATTCATTGATTTAAACATTTTACTCTTGAGGTTTCTGAGTGGTTCAGTTGGTTAACCATCTCTCTTGAGCTCAGGTCATGATCTCAGGGTAATGGGATCAAACCCCTTGTGGAGCCCCGCATCAGGATCCCTGCTCATCTGGGAACCTGTTTCTCCCTCTCCCTCTTCCTCATTTGTGCACACTCCTGTCTTTGAAATGAATAAATAAATCTTTATAAGAAGAAACACTTTACTCTTTTTGCACATTTGGGTTGTAGTCACTCTTTTGCTATTATAAATAATGTTGTAGTGGACATAGATATATATATGTATGTATATGTATATATACATACACACACAAATACATGCATACACACACATTTACATATATATACCCCCAAATACATATACATATATATGTATATATATGTATACATATTTGTTGATATTTATCTGTGTGTGTGCATACAGACATGTGTGTATGCAAGTATGCATGTGCATTTCTGTTCTATTTGGTATATATACATTCCTATTATGCATATATTTAAAGGTAGAATTGAGAATAAAGGTAGAATCGATAGATTAACAGAAAATGTGTGTTTGAACAACATGATTAATACATTTTTCCAAATATGCATATATGGATTATTACCCTCTGGCAACTTCAGACTACATATATTTTCAAGTGCTGCTGCTATAGTTACCAGAATCAACCATATGGTAGGACAAAAGCAAATATCAACAGTAATTAAAATATTGAAAGTACATAGCAATATTTCTCTGATCCCAATAGAATTAAGGTATAAATAAATGCCAATACAATAATAAGATAATAATAATAAGTGTTTGGAAATTAAGCCATATACCGTGAAAAGAAGAAATCCCAACAAAAGCAAGACAGTATTTTGGACTGAGTGATAAAGCTATCAAATTTGTGGAATGCAGTTAAAGCTGTGCTTAGAGGAAATACAAAGCTTTAGATACAGATTAGAGAAAGTCTGAAAGTCAGTGATATCAATACCTACCTGAAGAAATTGGAATTGCAAAGCAGATTTTTTTAAAGAATAGTATTTGAAAAAGTATGTCTTTTTCTTTTATTTTTAATATTTTTCTTTCCCTATATTTAAAGTGCTATTTTAAAAAATATTTTATTTATTTATTTGACAGACAGAGGTCACAAGTAGGCAGAGAGGCAGGCAGGGGGAGAGGGAAGCAGGCTCCCTGCTGAGCAGAGAGCCCAATGAGGGGCTCAATCCCAGGACCCTGAGATCATGACCTGAGCTGAAGACAGAGGCTTTAACCCACTCTGAGCCACCCAGGTGCCCCTAAGGTGCTATTTTTGAAAGAAATTTACAGTTTGTAGTTTAATCTTATCAGATATATAAGATGTAGTTTGATCTAATCAATTAACTTTTATTATTTAAATTTAATTGTGTAATTCATTTATATATTTTGATTATTGATTTATATTGGTTTAAATCTAACATCTTACTACATAATTTGTCTCTTCTTTCTTTTTTTAATGTTTATTTTACATTTTTAAAACTATTTTTATTAACATATAATGTATTATTTGCCTCAGGGGTAGAGGTCTGTGAATCATCAGGCTTACACATTTCATAGCACTCACCATAGCACATACCCTCCCCACTGTCCATAACCCAACCACCCTCTCTCTACCCCCCTCCCCCCAGCAACCCTCAGTTTGTTTTCTGGGATTAACAGTCTCTTATGGTTTGTCTCCCTCCCGATCCCATCTTGTTTCATTTTTTTCCCACCCTAACCCCCACAACCCCTCACCCTGCTTCTCAAGGGGTCAGAGAGATCATATGATAATTGTCTTTCTCTGATTGACTTATTTTGCTTGGAATAATAGCCTCTAGTACCACCCACGCCATTGCAAATGGCAATATTTCATTTCTTTTTTTTTTTTTTTAAAGATTTTATTTATTTATTTGTCAGAAAGAGAGAGAGAGAGCGAGCACAGGCAGATAGAGTGGCAGGCAGAGGCAGAGGGAGAAGCAGGCTCCCCACAGAACAAGGAGCCCGATGTGGGACTCGATCCCAGAACGCTGGGATCATGACCTGAGCCAAAGGCAGCTGCTTAACCAACTGAGCCACCCAGGCGTCCCAATATTTCATTTCTTTTGATGGCTGCAAGTATCCCATTGTAAATATATACCACATCTACTTTATCCATTCATGTGTTGATGGACATCAAAGTTCTTTCCATAGTTTGGTTATTGTGTACATTGCTGCTATAAACATTTGGGTGCATGTGCCCATTTGGATCACTACATTTGTATCTTTAGGGTAAATACCCAGTAGTGTGATTGCTGGGTCGTAGGGTAGCTCTATTTTCAACTTTTTGAGGAATGTCCACACTGTTTTCCAGAGTGGCTGCACCAGCTTGGATTTCCACCAACAGTGTAGGAGGGTTCCCCTTTCTTCGCATCCTCGCCAGCATCTGTCATTTCCTGACTTGTTAATTTTAGCCATTCTGACTGGTGTGAGGTGGTATCTCATTGTGGTTTTGATTTGTATTTCCCTGATGCCAAATGATGTTGAGCAATTTTTCATATGTCTGTTGGCCATTTGGATGTCTTCTTTGCATAAATGTCTATTCATGTCTTCTGCCCATCTCTTGATTGGATTATTTGTTCTTTGGGTGTTGAGTTCGGTAAATTCGTTATAGATTTTGGGTACTAGCCCTTTATCTGATACGTCACATGCAAATATCTTCTCCCATTCTGTCAGCTGTCTTTTGGTTTTGTTGACTGTTTCTTTTGTCGGGCAAAAGCTTTTGATTTTAGTGAAGTCCCAATAGTTCATTTTTGTCCTTGCTTCCCTTGGCTTTGGGGATGTTTCTAGGAAGAAGTTGCTGTGGCTGAGGTCGAAGAGGTTTCTAGCTTTGTTCTCAAGGATTTTGATGGATTCCTGTCTCACATTAGGTATTTCATCTATTCTGAATCTATTTTTGTGGGCAGTATAAGGAAATGGTCCAGTTTCATTTTCAGCATGTGGCTATCCAATTTTCCTAACAACATTTGTTGAAGAGACTCTTTTTCCTTTGGACATTCTTTCCTGCTTTGTTGAAGATTAGTTGACCATAGAGCTGAGGGACCATTATGAGTTCTCTATTCTGTTCTATTGATCTATGTGTCTGCTTTTGTGCCAGTACCATACTATCTGGATTATTACAGCTTTGTAATAGAGTATGAAGTCTGGAATTCTGAGGCTGCTAACTTTGTTTTTTGTTTTGTTTTGTTTTCTACATTCCTTTGGCTATTTGGGGTCTTTTCTGGTTCCATATAAATTTTAAGATTATTTGTTTCATTTCTCTGAAAAAAAATTGGTGGTATTTTGATAGGGATTGCATTAAATGTGTAGATTGCTTTAGGTATAATAGATATTTTCATAATATTTGTTCTTCCAATCCATGAGCATGGAATATTTTTCCATTTCTTGGTGTCTTCCTCAATTTCTTTCATGAGTATTTGATAATTTTCTAAGTACAGGTTCTATGTCTCTTAGGTTAGGTTTATTTCTATGTATCTCATGGTTTTGGGTGCAATTATAAGTGGGATTGACTCTTTAATTTCTCTTTCTTCTGTCTTGCTGTTGGTGTTTAGAAATGCAACTGATTTCTGTGCATTGATTTTATATTCTGACATTTTACTGAATCCCTGTATCAATTCTAGCAGTATTGGCATGGACTCTTTTGGGTTTTCACATAAAGTATCATATTATCTACAAAGAGTGAAAATGTGACTTCTTCTTTGCTGATTTGGGTGCCTTTTATTTCTTTTGGTTGTCTGACTTCCGAGGCTAGGACTTCAGCAATATATTGAAAAGCAGTGGTGATAGTGGACACCTGTTCCTGACCTTAGGAGAGAAGCTCTCAGTTTTTCCCCATTGAGAATGATATTTGCTGTGTGTTTTTCACAGATGGCTTTGATGGTATTGATGTATGTATCCTCTATCCCTACACTTTGGAGAGTTTTGATCAAGAAAGGATGCTGTACTTTGTCAGTTGCTTTTTCAGCATCTATTGAGAGTATCATATGGTTCTTGTTCTTTCTTTTATTAATGGATTGTATCACACTGATTGATTTGCAGATGTTGAACCAATCTTGCAGCCCAGGAATAAATCCCACTTGGTCATGGTGAATAATCCTTTTAATGTACTGTTGGATCCTATTGACTAGTACTTTGGTGAGAATTTTTGCACCCATGTTAATCAAGGGTATTGGTCTGTAATTTTCCTTTTTCATGGGGTCTTTGTCTGGTTTTGGGGTCAAGGTAATACTAGGCTCATAAAATGAAGGAAGTTTTCCTTCCATTTCTAATTTTTGGAAGAGTTTCAGGAGAAGAGATATTAATTCTTCTTTAAATGTTTGGTAGAATTATCTGGGAAGCCATCTGGCCCTGGGCTCTTGTTTTTTGGGAGATTTTTGATGACTGCTTCAATCTCCTTCCTGGTTATGGGTCTGTTCAGGTTTTCTATTTCTTTCTGGTTCAGTTTTTGGTACTTTATATGTCTCTAGGAATGCATCCATTTCTTCCAGATTGTCAAAGTTGCTGGTGTATAGTTGCTCATAATGTGTTCTTATAATTGTTTGTATTACTTTGGTGTTGGTTGTGATCTCTCCTCTTTCACTCATGATTTTATTAATTTGGGTCCTTTCTCTTTTTTTATCAATCTTATTAATTCTTTCAAGGAACCAGCTCCTAGTTTCATTGATTTGTTCTACTGCTGTATTGATTTCTATTTCATTGATTTCTGGACTGATCATTATTATTTCTCTTTTCCTGCTGGGTTTAGGCTTTCTTTGCTGTTCTTTCTCCAGCTCCTTTAGATATAGGGTTAGGTTGTATACTTGAGACATTTCTTGTTTCTTGAGAAAGGCTTGTATTGCTATATACTTTCCTCTCAGGATTGCCTTTGCTGTGCCCCACAGATTTTGAACCATTGTGTTTTAATTTTCATTTGTTTCCATGAACTTTTTCAATTCTTCTTTAGTTTCCTGGTTGACCCATTCATTCTTTAGTAGGATGCCCTTTATCTTCTGTGTATTTGACTTCTTTCCAACTTTCCTCTTGTGATTGATTTATAGTTTCAGAGCATTGTAGTCCGAAAATATGCAGGGAATGATCCCAATCTTTGGTACCGGTTGAGACCTGATTTGTGACCCAGGATGTGATCTATTCTGGGGAATGTCCCATGTGCACTAAAGAAGAATGTGTATTGGTTGCTTTGGGGTGGAATGTTCTGAATATATCTGTGATGTCCATCTGGTCCAGTGTGTCATTTGAAACCTTTATTTCCTTGTTGATCTTTTGCTTACATGATCTGTCCATTTCAGTAAGTGGGGTGTTAAAGTCCCCTACTATTATTGTATTGCTGTTGATGTTTTTCTTTGATTTTGTTATCAATTGGTTTATATAATTGTCTGCTCCCATGTTATGGGCATAGGTAGTTAAGATTGTTAGATCTTCTTGTTGGACAGACCCTTTGAATATAATATAGCGTCCTTCCTCATCTCTTATTATAGTCTTTGGCTTAAAATCTAATTTATCTGATACAAAGATTGCCACGCAGCTTTCTTTTGATGTTCATTAGCATGGTAAATGGTTTTCCACCCCCTCACTTTAAATCCGGAGGTGTCTTTGGATCCAAAATGTTTCTTTTAGGCAGTGTATCAATGGGTATTATTTTTTTATTCATTCTGATATCCTGTGTCTTTTGATTGGAGCATTTAGCCCATTTACATTCAGAGTAACTACTGAAAGATATGAATTTGGTGCCATTTTATTGCCTGTAAGGTGACTGTTACTGTATATTGTCTCTGTTCCTTTCTGGTCTATGTTACTTTCAGGCTCTCTCTTTGCTTAGAAGACCCCTTTCAATATTTCCTGTAGTCCTCATTTGGTTTTTGGTCTCCTGGAAACTTTTTATCTCTCCTTCTATTTTTAATGAAAGCCTAGTTGGATATAGTATTCTTGGCTACATATTTTTCTTATTTAGTGCTCTGAATAGATCATGACAATCCTTTCTGGTCTGGCAGGTCTCTGTGGATAAGTCTGCTGTCAATTTAATATTTCTACCATTGTATGTTACAGACCTCTTGTCCCATGCTGCTTTCAGAATTTTCTCTTTGTGAATGAGACTTAAAGTTTTACTATTAGATGATGGGTGTGGACCTATTTTTATTGATTTTGAAGGGGCTTCTCTGTACCACCTGGATTTTGATGCTTGTTCCATTTGTCATATTAGGACAATTCTCTATTATAAATTGCTCCAATATACCTTCTGCCCCCTCTCTCTTTCTTCTTCTGGGATCCCAATTATTCTAATATTGTTTCTTCTTATGGTATCACTTATCTCTCAAATGCTCCCATTGTGGTCCAATAGTTGTTTGTCTCTCTTTTTCTTAGATTCTTTATTCTCCATCATTTGGTCTTCTATATCACTCATTCTCTCTTCTTTGCCATTTATCCTTGGAGTAAGAGCCTCCACTTGGTTAGATTTTAGTTTTTTTATTTCTCCAGAAAGGGATTTTTTTATTTTTCCAGAATGGATTCTCTAATACCTTCCATGCCTTTTTTGAGCCCAGCTAGCACCTTGATAATCATCATTCTGAACTCTAGTTCTTACATATTACCAATGTCCCTATTGATTAGGTCCCTAGCCATCAGTACTGCCACTTGTTCTTTTTTTTTTTTTTTTTTTTTTTTGTGGTGAGTTTTTCCACCTTGTCATTTTATCCAGATAAGAATATATGAGTGAGAGAATAAAATACTAAAAGGGTGGCAAAGACCCCAGAAAAATATATGCTAACCTAATCAGAAGAGACATGAAACCAGGGGCAAAAGAAAGGGAGGGGGGGAAAATATATATATATATAATTAGATTAGATTGGTGAAGAGAACAGATCCACCCACTTGATTTTGGGTGTATTCTGGTCTCTTGGAAGAAACTAACTCCCAAAATTTTGAAGGAAGAAAAACATATATATATATACACAAAATGAAGTAAACACAATAAAGGAATGGAATATGACTGTAAAGATGAAAATTTAAGAAGATTCTAAAAAAGGAATTGATAAGTTGTTCAGAAAAAGGAAAAAAAGGAAAGAATTTGATCAAGCTGTAGCTAGATTTAGGGTATATTTTGATCTATTAGAAGAAATTATATCCAAAAAACTTTTAAAAACCCTATATGTATCCAAAAAATAAGGTTAAATACAATGAAGAGATAAATTTGTATATGAGAATGAAAATTTAAAAAGATTTTTTTAAAAAGGTATTGATAAGATAAAATAGTTAAAAAATGGTAAAAGAGGAAAGAGGAAAAGTAAAAAAAATCAGAATAAGAAAAAAATTAAATTAAAATTTAGCTTTGCAGGACTAAAGGATCATGGGGAAAAAGTCATGAATTCTATGCATTGCTTTCCCCTGGCTCTGTAGTTCTGCAATTCTCATTGATCAGTGAACTTGGTCTTGGCTGGTTGTTCTTGCCAATCTTCTGGGGGAGGGGCCTGTTGAAGTGATTCTCAAATGTCTTTGCCCAAGATGGAATTTTGCACCACCCTTGCAAAAGCCAGGCTAAGTAATCTGCTCAGGTTTGCTCTTGGTAGCTTTTGTTCCCTGAACATTTTCCATAGAGGTTTGGAGGACGGGAATGAAAATGGCACCCTCCTGGGCTCTGGCCTATTGGAGCTGAGAGCTCGGGGCCCCACTCCTCCGTGCACCTTCAGGGAAAACCATTCAATCCCTCTGGTCTCCCTGGTTTCCGGTCGCACTCTGTGCTCATCCGGCCTGTGACTGAGCACTTCTGTCTCTGTGCACAGCCCCGTTTAGAGTCTCCAAACATAACAGATTCCTGCCACACACTCCCATGCCACTCCTCCCAGAGGAAGAAGGGAAGTGTCTCTCCAGATCTGCCACTTGTGGGGCCCATGCTCAAAATCAATGGTCTGACTGTGCCTTGGATCATGGTTTAAGGAACCCCAAGCTGAGGTCCCCCACTTTGG
Organism: Enhydra lutris kenyoni; assembly: GCF_002288905.1. Lineage (NCBI taxonomy): Eukaryota > Metazoa > Chordata > Mammalia > Carnivora > Mustelidae > Enhydra > Enhydra lutris. The sequence continues at coordinate 17,834,412 of NW_019154121.1, forward strand.
CTCATCTCTGTAGCTGACTTCCCCACACTAATACCTGGCAGCTCTGCTCAGCTCAGACACCCCCAGTCTTTCTCTGACCCCATGGATCCTGAGACCACACTGTCCTCACAAGGGCTCCACCCCCACTTAACTCTGGACCGATGTCCCTCGTGGAGAAGACTTCCAAAATTTCTATTTTTGTTCTCTGCTGCTCTACCACTTGCTGGGAGCCAGACCCTCCCCATGTGGTTTATCTTTCTGTCACTTAGGATTCACTTCTCCACATCTCCTACCTTCTGGAAAGTGGTCAATTTTCTGTTCCTAGAATTGCTGCTCTTCTTCTCTTCTATCTCCTGTTGAGTTTGTAGGTATTCAGAATGGTTTGATAACTGAACTCCTGGGACCTAATGTTATTTCAGTTTCCTACTCTGCCATCTTGCTTCCTCTTGTCTCCTCTTTCTTTAATCATTTTTCTTGCCCTTTTTTTTTTTTTGCAGATTCTACGTTCATATTTGAATTGTTAAACCTGTTTTAAGTTAGAACTTTTTATTTTCTAGATAATACAAAGTTCTTATGGAATTTAATTTACATTTCCCTCACCTTCTGTATATTATTGTCATATATTTTAGTCTTACAAAACATTAGTATTATTGTTTTGAACAGTCAATATTTATTTATATAGATTTACAGATATTCCTTTCTTATCTTGATTATTTTCAACCTTAACAGGCTTCTATGTGAAATAACTTTCTTTCTGTTTGAGTAATTTTCCTTTAGTGAAATTAGTTCATTAGTGAAATGCATTCTTTTAGTGTGGGTTTGCTAGCAGCAGGTTTTGAGTTTTTTAATGAGAAATATTATACCTCAGTATCAAATGTAGTCTGCAAGCTTTTGAATTTCCTTCTAGCATTTGATACAAGGTACTCCATTGTTTTCTGGTTTTCTGCATTTTTCTTCAAAAAGTCTGTCAGTCTCCCTGTTGATCTTATATCTTCATATGAGTGAAATCATCAACTGCTTCATTTTAGTGTATAGAAAAGCAATAGATTCCTGTATATTGATTTTGTATCCTGTGACTTTACTGAATTTATTTATCAGTTGTAGTAGTTTTTTGGTGGCATCTTTATAGTTTTCTATATATAGTATTGTGTCATCTGTAAATAGTGAGAGTTTTACTTCTTCCTTACCAATTTGGATGCCTTTTATCTTTTGTTTGTTTGTTTGTTTTTGTTTTGTTTTTGAGAGAGTGAGCATGTGCACATGGGGACAGTATGGGGGAAGGCAGAGGGAGTGGGAGAGAGAGAATCTTAAGCAGACTCTAGGCTCAGCATGTAGCCTGACATGGGGCTCCATCTCATGATCCTGAGATCATGAACTGACTTGAAATCAAGAGTAGAGGCTTACGCGACTAAGCCACCCAGGCATCCCATGGATGCCTTTATGTTGTCTAATTACTGTGGCTAGGACTTCCATTGCTATGTTGAATAAAGTAGTGAGAGTAGATATCCTTGACCTTATTCCTTGACCTTATTTCTGACCTTAGGGGGGAAGCTCTCAGTTTTTCCCCATTAAGTATGATGTTAGGTGTGGGTTTTTCATATATAGCCTTTATGATGTTAAAGTATGTTCCCTCTAAAATTACTTTGTTAAGGGCTTTTATCATGAATGGATGTTGTGCTTTGTCACATGCTTTTTCATTATCTATTGAAATGATCATGATTTTTATCTTTTCTCTTGATGTGGTGTGTCATGTTGATTTGTGAATATTGAACCACTTTTGCATCCTGGGAATAAATCTCACTTGATTCTGATAAATGATTTTTTTAAATGTATTGCTAGATTCTGTTTTCTAATAATTTGTTGAGATACTTGCATCTATATTCATCAGAGATATTGGTCTGTAGTTCTTTTTTTTGTGGTGTCTTTACCTAGGTTTTTTTTTTTTTTTTTTTTAAGATTTTATTTATTTATCAGAGAGAGAGAAGGAGAGAGAGCGAGCACAGGCAGACAGAATGGCAGGCAGAGGCAGAGGGAGAAGCAGGCTCCCTGCCAAGCAAGGAGCCCAATGCAGGACTCGATCCCAGGACGCTGGGATCATGACCTGAGCCGAAGGCAGCTGCTCAACCAACTGAGCCATCCAGGCGTCCCTTTACCTAGGTTTTATATCAAAGTAATCCTGGTCTCACTATGACTTCAGAAGTTTTACTTTATCTTTTAGTTTTTGGAATAGTTTGGGAAGGATGGACATTAACTGTTCTCGAAATGTTTGGTAGAATTCACCTGTGAAGGCATCTTGTCCTGGATTTTTGTTTTTTGGCAAGATTTTATTTTTATTATTATTATTATTGATTCTGTTTTATTGCTAGTAATCAGTCTGTTCAAATTTTCTTTCCCTTTTTAAAAATTATGTAAGTTAGCCAGCATATAGCACATCATTAGTTTTTGATGATGATGGGGTAACCAGGTGATGGGTATTAAGGAGGACATGTGTTGTTATGAGCACTGGTTGTTATACACAACTAAGGAATTGAACACTACATCAAATTTTCTATTTATTTTTCCTGCTTCAATTTTGGTAGGCTATATGTTTTTAGGAATTTATCCATTTGTTTTAGGTTATCCAATTCATTGGCATGTAATCATAATATTCTCTTATAATTGTTTGTCTTTCTGTAGTGTTGTTTGTTTTTTCTCCTCTTTCATTTGTGATATTGTTTGAGTCCTCTCTTTCTCCCTCTCTGTTTTGATGAATTTGGCTAAAGCTTTATCAAGTTTGTTGATCCTTTCAAAGAAGCAGTTCCTGGTTTCATTTATCTGTTCTACTATTTCTTTACTTTCTGTGTCATTTATTTCTGTTCTCATCTTTATTTCCTCCCTTCTGCTGGTTTGAGGTTTTATTCTTTTTTTTAAAAGCACTTTTTGGTTTAAGATTAGGTAGTTTATTTGAGATTTTTCTTGCTTCATGAGGTAGCCTTGTATTGCTGTAAAGCTCCTTCTCAGAACCACTTTGTTGTATCCAAAAAATTTTGGACCATTGTGTTTTCATTTTCATTTGTTTCCATGTAATCTTAGATTTCTTCTTTGGTTTTTCCATTTTATTTAACCTCCATGTATTTGTGCTCTTTCCAGATTCTTTCTTGTGGTTGGTTTCTAGTTTCATAGCATTGTGGTCAGAAAAGATGCATGGTATGACTTTGATCTTTTTGAATTTGTTAAGACTTGTGGCTAATTTGTAATCTGTTCTTGAGAATGTTCCATGTGCACTTGAAAAGAATATGTATTCTGCTGTTTTAGGATAGAACGTTCTGATTATATCTCTTAATCCATCTAGTCCATATTGATTTTCTACTTAGTTGATAGGTCCATTGATGTACTTGGCTTGTTAAAGTCCCCTACTATTATTGTATTATTATTGATTAGTTTCTCTATGTTTGTTATTAACTATTTTATGGTTTTGGGTGCTCCCATATCGGGTGCATAAATATTTACAATTGTTATATCTTTTTTTTGGGATTATATATTTTCTTATTGTATAGTGTCCTTCTTTGTCTCTTGTTACAGTCTTTGTTCTAAAGTTTATTTTGTCTAATGTAAATATTGCTCCCTTGACTTTATTTTGATATCCATATTTATCATTTGCATGATAAATTTATCTGCATCCCTCACTTTCAGTCTGCAGGTAACTTTAGGTCTGAAATGAATGTCATATAAACATTATAATGTTTTATATAGATGGTTCTTTTTTTTTTAATATACTCTGTCACCCAATGTCTTTTAATTGGAGTGTTTAGTACATTTAAAATAATTATTGATAGATATGTGGTTATTGCTATTTACTTACTTGTTTTTGTGATTTTCTCTGATCTTACTTCTCCTGCTCTCTCATGATTTATTGGCTTTATTTAGTGAAATACTTGGATTGCTCTCTATTTTTTACATATCTATTACTGTTTTTTTGGTTCACGGTTACTATTAAGTTTGTATACAACAACTTCTGCATGTTGCAGTCTATATGAAGTTGATGGTCACTTAAGTTTGAACTGATTCTTTACTCCTCTCCCCCCAACATTGTATATATATATATATATATATATATATATATATATGTGCACACTCACATAGGATGAGATTTTACATCATTTTATTTGTAAATACTTTGGTTGATTTTTACAGATATGCTTATTTTTTACTGCTTTTGTGTTTCCTATTCTTCATACTCTGAGTTATGTGCTTTCTATTCCACAGAAAGAATCTCCTTTAATATTTTTTATAGGACTGGTTTAGTGATGAACTTTAATTTCTGTTGTCTGAGAATCTCTTTTTGTTTCCCTCTCTTCTGAATGATAGTCTTGCCAGATAGAGTATTCTTGGCTGCAGATTTTTCCCTTTACGCATTTTGAATATATCATGTAACCCCTTTGGGGCCTGCGAAGTTCTGCTGAAAAATTTGCTAATAGCCTTATGTTGTTTTCCTTGTATATAACTGTCTTCTTTTCTCTTGCTGTTTTAAAAAATTTTGTCTTTATCACTAGGTTTTTTTAAAATATTTATTTATTTATTTTAGAAAGAGAGTGAGAGAGAGAGTGTGTGATTGTAGGTGGGACGAAGGATGGGGGAGAGAGAAAATCTCAAGGACACTCTTTGCTGAGTGCAGAGCCCAATGCAGGGCTCTAGCCTAGTATGCTGAGATTATGGCCAGAGCCCAAATCAACGGTTGGCTGCTTAACTGACTGAGCCACCCAGATGCCCCTTATCAGTACTTTTTACCATATTAATTACTATGTATCTTGGTGTGAACCTCCTTGGGTTGATTTCATTGGGAGATCTTTATGCCTCTTGAATATGGATATCTGTTTCTTTTGCCAGGTTAAGTAAGTGTTCAGCTATTACCTCTGCAAATAAATTTTCTGCCTCCATTTATGTCTCTTCTTCTGGCATCTCAATAATGTGAATGATATTACACTTGATAGAGTCACTAAATTCCCTAAGTCTCTTTTCATTTGGCATACTTTTTTTCTCTAACCTGCTCAGATTGATTACTTTCCATTACTCCGTCTTCCAGGTCATCAATTCATTCCTCTGGTTCCTCTAGGCTGCTATTTGTTCCTTCAAGTGTATTTTAAATTTTAATTATTATGTTCTTGATCTTGGATTTGTTCTTTTTCATCTCTGTGTTAAGTGTGCTACTAATATTTTCTACTCTTCTCTCAAGTCCAGTGAATCTTTATGATCATTACTTTGAATTCTCCATCAGGCATATCATTTATCTCCATTTCACTTAGGTTTCTTGCTGCAGTGTTGTCCTGTTCTTTCATTTGGGACATATTCCTCTGTCTCCTCCTTTCACCTAACTCTGTCTCTGTTTCTCTGTGATAGAAAAATTCATTATGTTTCTTACTCTCAAAAATAGTTGGTAGGGCATGCACTTTTAAAAAGGTGGCACTGGACATTTTCAACAGAGTACATGCAGCCATTGCAGAGACTAGGGCAGCTGGAACCACTTTGTGAAATGTCTGTGGGCAGGGGCACAGTGCCACAAGCTGTGTGCACTTTTGCTTTCCCACATGGGACATGCAGCTTCTGTGGAGAGTGGGGCATTTGGACTGCTCCACTGAGCACATGCAAGCAGTTTAGGATTGCAGTTTTAAGAAGGTACATGTGTCCCGCATGGGATGTGGGTAGTCCTGGTGTTGACTAGGTTTGTGTAGGTCTTCTGGAGTAGGGTAGTTGTGTGGCTGGGAAGGAGGCAAGCCCAGCTGGTAGGTGTGGGGCATGAAGCGAGCAGGTTAGTAGTGAGTGCTGGCATAGTACTGGTTCCCATAGGTGGCTCTGTGATTATGCTGGGGAGTTGGGGAGGGAAATGGTGTCTGCCAGCCTCTTTGTTCCTGGAGAATTTCTTCAGGGAACTCTGTGATTAGTAACTAATTATCTTTCCTGTATGCCCCAGGTGTTTTTCACACCACTGCTTCTATGCTATATCTGTACTGCCTCTTTGTTGGGCTATGTCTTTAAGGACAGGAACTCAGCTTCCTATTACCCTCTGGACTTAGGGTAAGAGCTGAGACTGCTGACTTTTAAAGCTCCAGACATTAAGTCACATTGGTTGTAAGAACTCACAAAATCCTCCTCCTCTTATTTTCAAAGCCAAATCCTATGGGAGTTTGTCTTCCCCATGCAGGTGCCCTGGTGTGATAGTCTGTTTCTAACCTCAATTTGCACCTGCAGCTTCCTCTGCCTGGTGGACAGACCCATGGGTCTTACCTACCCACTATCTATCTGCCCGTACTACACTCTTTGATATGGCTTCTTCTTTACATTTAGATGTGCGAGTCTGTGTCATTTTCTGGATTATTAGCACTGATATTAGTGTTTTCTAGTTGTATCCATGTGTTGAGGTGAGTTTAGGGTCCTCCTACTCTGCTGTTTTCCCTTGAAGCCTACTCTTGCTGTTTTTTAGATTTTTCTCTCTACCTTTGGTTTTCATCAGTCCTGTCACGTTATGATAAGATGTAGGTTTTATTTGTTAGGTAATTATGTATTGATTATGTATTAAATATCATATTCCTTTTCAAATTCTAAATCTTTATGTTATAACTCACTTTTGAAAATTTTTGTATGGTACCATTTTTACTATTGTTTTTGCCTTGTAGTACTCTTTGTCCTTTTTTGTGATTCATATTATATATATTTGTGTTTTTATGTATATACCATATATATGATATACATATCATATTTTTAATACTTTCCTTAAATCCTCTCTATTTTGTTCTTTTCTGTGTTTTCAAACTTTGTTTTCTTTTATACTTTATTGCTTATTTGCTGTGTTCAACATGTTATTAAATTCATTTCTTGAGGTTTTAATTTTAGTAAATATGTTTTTTATTTCTGTAATTTCCCTTTGATAGAAAAACATTCCAATGGTCAATGTCTCTATTTCACTGTGTATTTTTCCTGAATATATTAAATACATCTGTGTTTAAGACCATAGCTATAACTCTAATATATTAATTTACCTATGAACATATTTCTATCATTTGTTTTTTTCCCCTTGAATTTCTTCCAGTTGACCTTGTATCTATACCTTCTGACAATATTAACTAATGCTGGATATTTATATTAAAAATAAAGAGATAGTGGATATTACATTCCTCAAGAGAGGATTTAATTTTGTTCTGACTGGCAGTTAGATTAGGGGTGGATTGATTTCATCCAGTCTGGGATTGATATGGTTTGATTGAATTTTAGGCATCATGAGCTCTGACCTCTATTTCTGATTTGTCCTTATTCTTACAGTGTAGACTTTCAGAGATTTCAAAAGGAAAAAAAAATATGTTTAGTAGGCATTCTTTTTGTTTTCAGCATAGTTTACAGCACTTACCTCTAAATCTTTACTTTTCAGTGGACTTTTCTCATTCCTTTCTCATTGACTCATTAACTTCTCTCTGTTAATATCCTAGTGGTCTTATGATCAGATTCATTTGTCTTCTGATAACCCTCATTCCTGTTTATTCTCCTTCAAGCTGATTTTAGTATATTTATACTTTTTATTTCTCTCTTTGACCTCCATGGTGTTACATTATACTAGTTCTTTTTCAACCTCTTTTAAAGAAGAAGAAGGAGAAGAAGAAGGAGGAGGAGGAGAAGGAAAAGGGGGAAGAGGAGGAGGAGGAGGAGGAGGGATCATAGTCAATGATGGCAGCTCAGAATTCCAAGTATCCTGGTACATGTTATTCTCAGTCTATTTTAACATAATAATAAAGATCAGTGAGTGAGGAAATATTTTCTTTGAGAAAAATACCTTCAGACATTAATGTCAGAAGATATAGGCATAAATGTGTTTTCTGATCAATAGGAAAAGAGAACGTTTTGACATCAGACAGACCTTTCAAATTCCAACTTAGTAGTTGAGTCAACTAGGTCTGGGTTATGGTTAGGGTCAAAGAACTTAGGTAATCTGTAAAGCATCCATTCTCTTTGACTTTAAGTTGTGTCTTCCTTAAAGTAAGAAAAATAGTATAAATCACACATAGTTATATGATATTTTTAATATATAATGCATATTACATATTTGTAGCCATTTAATGCCTGGAACTTATCTTACTTTTTCAGAAATCAATAGGATATTTAGAGAAATTTAACTTTATTTACAGTCAAACTTAATTGGCATTCATCTTCAACAGTATTATTCCTTTGAGATTTTATCGTTTTCTTTAGCATGAAGTAGACTAAGTTAGTTGTCAAAGGCTCTGGAATCTGAATGCAAAAATTAAATACTAAGCTGAGCTTAATACGTATCATAACTATGTCGGTCACACTTCTAGTGGCCTAAAATCACAAAGATCTACTCTTATAATTTATTCTAAGAGTTTTATGGTTTGGCTTTTTTATTTAGGCCGATTATTTATTTTGAGTTATTTTTGTGTATGGTATGAGGTAGGGGTCCAGCTTATCCATCTTCATGTAGATACTCAATTGTCCTAGAACCATTTGTTGAAAGAATATTCTTCCCACATTGTATTCTCTTAGTCAAAAGTTATTTGACCATGAATGTAATGGTTCATTTCTGAGCTATTTTCCATTACAGTGATATATTTGTCAAAGCCTATGACAGTATCACACTGTTTTAATTACTATATATTTATAGCAAGTTTTGGAACTGGAAAGTTGGAATTCTCCCCCCCTCCTTTTTTTCAAGATTCTTTTGGCTATTCTTACTTAGGGTCTTGAATTTCTGTATCAACTATAGGCCTCTTGAACAACTTCTGGATATATGCTCTATTCTCTAGAGTTTTATAAGTAATACTGTGTTTTGGTTAAAGAGGAAGAAGTTAACAATTTTCAAGGGTCTCGTATGAAAGACATATTCTATGTATTCTCTCATTACCATGAGGTTCTGAATTTTCCCATTGCCTTTTCTTATTGGTATTACCCATACCCAGTAGTGTCTAGTATAGTGTGAACTTTCTATAAATTTAGTGTAAGAATATGAAACAGACACACAAAAAATACAACTAACTATTACATAAAGAGAACCATGGTAAAAATTTAAGAGAATTATATGTAAGATGCTAGCTATGTGAGCACCAGTAAAGCAATTTTAATTATCTTAAACTTGGTCCTCTAGCCATAATTCTTCATTGCTGTTTGATCTCTATTTCCATGGATTCTACTTCTACTTCATACATCATGGCATCATCATTCATCTTTTGATCTGCCAAAGTTCATCATTGATTTAAAATTTTGTCAGATTATTTTAAGCCTGGCTCATAGAGATCACCTGAAGTAGAGTGTCTGATTTATGACTTTCCATTTGTATAACTAAGCCACTGAGATATTGGTAGATTATTTTCCATTTTCTTTGGGCACCGGGTATTGCTATAAAGGAGGCTGAGGCCAAATGTCTTCATCTCTTGTGTAAGATTTTCATTTTCTGACCATTGAATTTTTATAATGTTATAAACCTTGGCAATGTAAAGTAGTTATGTAATTAGTAAAAAGTAGGAATTGAAATACAGGTGGTGGAAGGAAGCCAAAGTTTTAATTACTATATCTTTTAAAGTAAGACATTAATAAATATTAAATAAATTTAAAATATAAACTCAAAATAGGCAATTACAAAATAATTCTAAGAAGAGTTTTTAGGAAGTAACCCAATGTCATTTGTTTTGGGGAACTTTTAATAAATGAAATTCCTTGTAAATGAATATTGATTTAATATTTAATAATTTTCAATTGCTCTTTAGAATGTTAAGATAATTAAATGTAAATCTACTATGAAAATAGAAATTTAAATCTACACTGAAAAAAGTATATCTTACTTAAATCTTAGGCTTTAAATGATCCCAGAATGTGAATATTACACCAAGTCAAATTTTCCTTTGAAACTGTGCCAAGAAATTGTATGGTAGTGAAGAATGCTTTTGCTTAGTAAATTCAGTGTACCAAATTTAATTTCTGGCTTTGGAGGATATCACATACAAAAGTATATGACCACTTTGAAAAACAGTTTGGCAGTATCCTATAAAGTTGAACTTGTACTTTCAATAGGACTCAGGAATTCTACTTCTGGTTATTCACTGAAGATAAATGAAAACATATCTCAACATAAAGACTTGCATCAAATTATTCATAGCAGCTTTATTTGTAATATCTTCAAACTGGATAGTAACCTTAATGTCCATCAAATAGGGAATGGATAAACTAAATGTTATCTACCCATGAATAGAATACTACATAGCAATAAAGATGAATGAACTACTGAACTTCATGAAAACACAAAAGTGTCTCAAAAGTTTAATACCAGATATTGAAAACTGTAGTGTCAAAACTATGGAAAAAGAAGGAGGATCAGTGATTTCAAGGGGTGGGTTGTAGAGGGGGACATAGACTGTAATGTGTCATAAGGAAATTTTTGGGGTGGTGGAAATGTTTTTTATCCTCATCGTGGTGGTAATTACATTATTGTATGCATTTGTCCAAATTCCTGAACTCATACACAAAAATGTACTGATTTTAATAAGAATTTTATTTTATGTGAACTTACATCCATAAGCTGAATATAAAATTTTCTCTTGAGCGTCAGATCTCTAGTTCCTACTCTCTATGAACTTTCAGATTAAGTTTTGACTTTTGAAATATATTTTGAATACCTCAGTGGTTTGTTGGATACAAAGGTTAGAAAAGACATTAATCTTATGCTTATTCATTTCATTTAACTAGAATCATAGAGTTTATGGAAGGATTTGAGGGAGGGGGAATTTTCAGTGTTACTTATTAATAGGAGCTCAGTTTTTCATGGGCTAGTTTTGGAAGAGGGCAGGAAATGATTACCAATTATTCTGTATCCACCAAAATAACCATCTTGGTGCTAGAAAAGTAGCAGTGATTTAATTAATATTCAATGATTTGTTAATTTAATAAAAACATAGAGAAAGAGCACTGGCCTGAAAAAGCTCAATATATATGGGAAGGTTATAGAACATAGTGTCATAGCTCTCACAGGTAATTTGAAGAATTGTTCTAAATTTCTCATGGAGATCCAAGCCACAGTGTCATATTTCAGAGACACTTACATGGCAAAATTCTCTTAACAATTTTTGATTAAATATAACGGGATTGTTTCTGAATAATTATAGCTTATTATTGTCTTTTCTTCTATCAGTGTTAAAATTAAGAGGAACAAAATAGACACTCAGGGGACTTAAGAGTGATAAGATCATCCAGATAACCCCTCTTATTTTAAGCTTACAGTCCTAGAATACTACTAGAAGATCCAGGTCTAGAGATTTTTCTTCTTGACTCTCAATGCAGTTACCAATGTGTTTTGTTATACACTTAGTCTCTGGAAAGGGTTTACCCTTGAGGTTATGGGGAAATAGTGTGGAAAAAAAGAACTTCTCACATATAGACAAGTGTATCTAATAATCAGGTATGTATACAGCAGACAATTGTGACTAATCAAAAGGGTGGGAAAGAACAGCTGTATGGTGAATAAAGACTCATCGGGCACTAAAAAGATAAATGGGGAACAGTTGGTTTTCCACAAGAGCCATACTTCCCATATTGCCTTTGTCCCTGCTTTTCTGTGGCATGACTATTCTCCCAGGCTAAAGGGGAAGACATGTTTATAGATCATGGAGACAGTTGCTGTCGTTCTTAAAGAGGATAATTTGTCCTAGACTCAGAAATTGTGTTCATTGGTCACCAAGGGAGTGAGCCCAGATGCTTTCTGTTATGAAATTCAATGTGAAAGCAGTTATGGGTGTATTGATGCATCATGATATCTGAGATAAAGAAATTACAAATTAGACCCTTTCCTCTTTGTAAATTTAAATTCTGACATTTAGGCCGACTTCTGGGCAGTAGAAATGTTGTTTGATTGCCTAGTCCTTCCAAAGATAGGTATACAATGTCCCAACAAACAGCAAAGTTCATGAAAGTCATGTTGATTGAATTTATCTTTTTATGTTTAGTGTTAGTACAGATAGATCATCTAAATGGATGGGTTAAAACAAACATTGATTATAGTTGGGTACTTGCAGGATTTGTTTGGTCCCATTCAAAAGAATAAAGTTGTTGGAGCTAGGCCATCTTGGACCTAATACTAGTTATTGTTCCCACTTGGGTGAACTTGGAAATACAGCAGGTGACCTCAGTAAATTATTTAATACCCATCTCTAGTCTTAGTCTTGTTTTATGAAAAACAGGAATAAAAATAGTTAAAATGCTCTACATTTTGCACTGATGTTTTTCATTTTAGTTCCTCTGAGCTTGCTATGAAAACTTACTGCTAGTAATTAATAACAAAAAGGTAGACATCAGAGGACCTAGTTGGTTCATAGAATCAAATATATAACATATAAAATTCACATATTGACATATTGAAAGTAAAGCACTATGCATATACACACATTATTATATATACTATATATGTGTGTGTGTACATTCATACACACACACACACACACATTTTTTATTTGTTTATTTTGGCCTAATTTAATTGAAGTTGGATTTGTGTAATTTGCAACCAAGGTTATGGACTAATAGAGAAAGATTGAAACCGGGGAAAGGAAAGGAAACTGACGAAAAGGTGACAAGATAGATACTACTTGGGTTTAATTTATAAACTGGGTTTAGGGGTGGCTGGGTGACTCAGCTGCTAAGTGTCTATGTTTGGCTCAGGTCATGATCCCAGAGTCCTGGGATCGAGTCCTGCACTGGGGTCTGTACACAGTGGGTGTTTCTCCTTCTGCCTGCTGTTCTCTTTGCTTGTATTCTGTCTCAGACAAATAAATAGATAAAATCCTTTAAATAAATGAACAAACAAACTGTGTTTGTAAATTAAAAGACAGTTCTGCTGTCTTACTCATATCTGTATACTTTATTTGTAATATCTTCAAACTGGATAGTAATCTTAATGTCCATCAAATAGGGAATGGATAAACTAAATGATCTACCCATAAATAGAATAAATAGAATACTACATAGTATAAATATAGTATACTACATAGTATAAAGCTGAATGAACTACTGACCTTCACAAAAACACAAAAGAGTCTCAAAAGTTTAATACCAGATATTGAAAACTGTATGTCTTACTCATACATATTTGCCTAAGACCTTCATAGTAGCTTATAGACACTATCAAGGATATTCCTAGTTCATTAAAATTAACTTTTACAATTACAGATACTACAGAATATTATTACATTTTTCTCTGTATCTGTTGACATAATCTTTCTTCTTTAAATCTTCTTTAAATTTGTGGAAATGATAAATTGTATTAACATATTTTTTTGCTTATTAAAAACAGCTTTATTGGGGCACCTGGGTGGCTCAGTGGGTTAAAGCCTCTGCTTTCGGCTCAGGTCATGATCCTGGGGTCCTGGGATCAAGCCCTGCATCGGGCTCTCTGCTCAGCAGGGAGCCTGCTTTCCTTCCTCTCTGCCTGCCTCTCTGCCTACTTGTGATCTCTGTCTGTCAAATAAATTAAAAAAAAAATAAAAAAAGAATAAAAACAGCTTTATTAATATATAATTGCATACTATAAAGTGCTCATTGAAAGTGTGCAGTTTGATGAGTTTTAGTAAATTTATTTATGTATACAACCATCTCCACAATCTAGTTTTGGAGTACTTCCATCATTAGAAAATTTTCCTCATTTCTCTTTGTAGGTAATTCTCCCGTCCCAGCTAAACACTTCTATGCTTTCTGACCTACAGATTTTTCTTTCCTAGAAATTTTATTTGAAGGAAATTATATAACCTGTGTGTCCAGTTTCTTTTACTGTGCACAGCAATATTCTATTCATTACATCATTTCATGAATTTGTCATTTTTTAAAGATTTTATTTATTTGTTTGTTTGTTTGTTTGTTTGAGACAGGAGGAGAAGCAGAGGGAGAGGGAAAGCAGACCTTGCAATGAGTGCAGACCCCACTGTGGGGCTCTATTCCATGACCGCAAGATCATGACCTGAGCTGAAATCAAGAGTTGGACACTTAACCAACTAAACCACACTGGCACCCCTGTAGTTTGTTTCTTTATATTGCTGATTTGTGTTCCATTATGTAATGACATGTCATATTTATCCATTTATCAATTGTTTTATATTTGTATTGTTTTTAGGTTTTGGCTGCTATGGATATTCACACACATTTTTGCATATTCCTTTTGTAAATATGTTTTAATTTAACTTGGATAAATATCTAGAAGTGGAATTAGTAAGCAACATGACAAATGTGTGTTTATTTATGAAAATGCCAAATTAATTCCAAAGAAGTTTCATTTTACATTCCCATGAGCAATATATGTAATATATGAGAGTTCTAGTTTCTCTTAACTCTCTTTAGTTCTTAGTATTGCCATTTTATTATAAATATTCTAGTGAGTATATAATGGATTCTCATTATTTTTCACTTTTAAATGGCTTCTACTTTTTCTTTTTAAAGATTTTATTTGTTTATTTGGGAGAAAGGGACAGAGAGAGCACAAACAGGGTGAGCAGCAGAGGGAGAGGGAGAAGCAGGCTCCCTGCTGAGCAAGGAGCCCGATGTGGGACTCAATTCCAGGACTCTGGGATCATGACCTGAGCCAAAGGCAGTGGCTTAACCAACTGAGCCACCCAGGCACCCGGCTTCTACTTTTTTTTTTTTTTTTTTTTTTTACATTTTTTGACTATACCTTGGCTAATTGAATTTAAAGTTAAAAAAAAAAGGCTTCTAATTCTGAAATAATTTTAGGTTCACATAGAATTTGAAAAACAGTACAGAGATTCCCTCTACCCCATCCCCAGCTTCTTCAAATATAACACTTCATATAACAATAACGTAATGATCAAAGCCAGGATGTTGACACTGATACAATAATTTTAACTAAATTGCACATCTTACTGAATTTCACTAGATTTAAACGCACTTTTTTGGGGGAATGCAGTTCTGTAAAATTTATACAATTAGAGATTAGTGTAACCATTACCACATTCAGAATACAGCACAATCCCATCATCCCAAAGAAATGCCATAGTGCTACTCTGTTATAATCTCACACAACCCTAAACCCTAGAAAACATCGATCTATCACCATAATTTTGCCATTTCAAAAATGTTAGTTAAATATATCTGTTTAGTATACAAACTTTTGAACTGGCCTTTTTCATTCAGCATAACTTTCTTGACATTCATCGGAGTTGTATGTATCCGGGTTTCTATGTTTTTCCTTTTTTTTTTTTAATAAACAAAACTTTTTTTTTTTAAGATTTTATTTACTTATTTGACAGAGATAGAGAGAGACAGCAAGAGAGGGAATATAAGCGGGGGGGGTGGGAGTGAGAGAAGCAGGGTTCCCGTTGAGGAGGGAGCCTGATGCAAGGCTTGATCCCAGGACCCTGGGATCATAACCTGAACTGAAGGCAGACACTTAACGACTGAGCCACCCAGGCGCCCCTGTGTTTTTCTTTTATTGTTGAGTCCATTGTATGGATGTATCGCAGCTTACTTTAAAAACATTGCATAACATTTGAGCTGGTTTCAGTTTTTGACTACTATAAATAAAGCTGGCATGAATATTTGTATACAGAGTTTTATGTGAATATAAGGTGTTCTGTTTGTTTATTTGTTTGTTTTCCTGTAGGGCAGGGGTCAACAAACTATGACCTGCAGGATAAATCTGTGCCTCAGCCTTTTTTTTTTTTTTTTTTTTTTTGGTAAAATCCATACTCATTTGAGTATCTATAATAAAAAAGAATGACAATGCCAAGTATTGGAGGGGGTAGGAAAAGCTAGAACCTTCATACACTAATAGGAGTGTAAAAATGAGACCACTTGGGTATCAATTCAACATTTTCTTGAATAAATATATATTTACCATTTGATTTACCAGTTCTACTTCTGGATATTTACCCACTTTAAATGAAAACTTATGTTCACACGAATGTAAAAATGATTTTTACATTTTTAAAATTTTTAAAAATTTACATTTTTAAAGGTTTGAAAAATGATGAGTATGTGATAGAGTTGATATTTAGCTCACAGATTTGAAAATATTTAGTATCTGATGCTTTACAGAAAAATCTTGCCAACTTCTGCTCTGGAGTAAGCACCCAAGAGTGTGGTAAGAGCATATATGACTTTATAAAAAACAACTAAACTGTTTTCCAGAGTGGCTGTTAAACTTTGCATTTCATCAGCAGTGTTTCAGAGATCAGTTTCTCCGTATACTCGTCAGTACTTAAATTTGTTATTACAGAAATTCTAATAGGAATATAGTAGTGTGTCATTGAGCATGCAATCTGCATTTCTCTGGTGCCTAATGATCATCATATTTTCATTGATTTCTTTGCTATCCATGTGTCTTTTTTGGTGAAACCTCTGTTCAAGTATTTTGCCCATTTTCTAATTGAATTACATATTTTCTGACTGTTGAGATTACAGATTTCTTTATATAATCTGGATATAATTTCTTTGTTGATTATATAATTTGCAAATATTGGCTTGTTCTTTTTTGTGCAATATTTTTTAAAAAATTTTGATGAAGTTCTGTTTGTTGATATTTTCTTCTATGTGTTTTGCTTTTAGTGTCATGTCTAATAACTCTTCATCGAACTCTGGCTAGTGGAGAGATTTTTTTATATTTTTTCCTAAAAGATGAGTAGTTTTACATTTACATGCAGATCTAAGATCTAATTTGACTTGATTTTTACATAAATATGAGGCTTTTGTTGAAGATTAACTGTTTTAAAATCAGATAATGTAATTCCTCTAATTCTTTTTTTCAAAAAAATGTTTTAGATATTTGAATGCTTTTGCCATTCATATTTTAGGACACGTTTATTACTTTAACTAAAATGCCCCTGGAATTTTGATAGGCATTGCAATGGATGTACATATCTATTTGGAGACAAGGGCATATTAAGATGATGGAGTATGCTAATCTCCACATAGATTATTTTGCTCCATTTTAATGCAAATGTAAATTTTTCTAAGCAATGCTTTTTAAATTTTTAAGTGTGCAGGTCTTTCATTTTATATTCATCAAAATATTTTTGTTCTCCATGAGAGACTATGGACTCTGAAAAACAACCTGAGGGTTTTGAAGGGGCGGGGCGGGGGGGTGGGAGGTTGGGGGAGCCAGGTGGTGGGTATTAAGGAGGGCACGTATTGCATGGAGCACTGGGTGTGGTGCAAAAACAATGAATACCGTTACGCTGAAAAGAAAAAAAAATTAAAAATATTTTTGTTCTATTTCAAAGATAGTCTACCTTTGGGTTTTTTTGTGACAAGATGTTGAATATTTATTTATTTATTTATTTATTTGACAGACAGATCACAAGTAGGCAGAGAGGCAGGCAGAGAGAGAGAGAGGAGGAAGCAGGCTTCCCACTGAGCAGAGAGCCTGATGTGGGGCTTGATCCCAGGACCCTGAGACCATGACCTGAGCCAAGGCAGAGGCTTTAACCTACTGAGCCACCCAGGGGCCCCAAATTAATACTTTTGAATATTGATTGTGTTATCTTGTGATCTTGCTAAGCTTGGTTCTTTGTTTTAGTAGTGGTTTTTTAGATTCCTTTGGATATTTTTGTATATGAGATTATTTCATCGGTAGATAAAGGCATTTTACTTGTTTCCAATCTGGGTATTATTTAATTGACTTTTGCACTGGCTAGAATCTCTAGGAAAATTTTGGACTTGAAATGGTGAGAACAGATATCCTTGCTGTGCTCCAGATTTTAGGGAGAAAACATTTAGTCAATCACTAAGGTATTAAAGTAGCTATAGGTTTTTTTATAAACACTTTTTATCAGGAAGAGGATGTTTCATCTCTTTTTAGTTTGTTGAGAGTTTTCAACATAAATAGATGTTGAATTCTATAACATATTTTCCTGAATATACTGAGATGAACATATAGTTTTTGTCTGTTATTTTATAAATATAATGTACTGTATTTGTGTTTCTGATATAACAACCTTGTATTTTTGGGATAAATCCTACTTGATCATGATGTAGAATTCTTTTTATTTATGCAACATCTGTCTGGCTTTGCTGTCTGGGTAATACAGGGTATTACTTTTAAAATGATTGAAATCTATTTTTCTTCTTCAACTTTATAAAATCATATGAGTAGAATTGGTATTATCTATTTTTTTAGGGTATAGAATTCACTCTGAAGCCAACTGGTCTTGGAGTTTCTTTTGTTAAGAAAATTTTTAATTGATTATTCAAACTCATAAAAGTTATTGATAATTCAGCATTTTAAATTTTTTTTTAAATTAACATATAATGTATTATTTGTTTCAGGGATACAGGTTTGTGAATCATCAGTCTTACATAATTCACAGCACTCGTCATAGTACATACCCTCCCCAATGTCCATAACCCAGCCACCCTATTCCTCCTTTTTTTTTTTTTTAAGATTTTATTTATTTATTTGACAGACAGAGACCACAGGTAGGCAGAGAGGCAGGCAGAGAGAGAGGTAGGGAAGCAGGCTCCCTGCTGGGCAGGGAGCCTGATGCGGGGCTCTATCCCAGGACCCTGGAACCATGACCTGAGCGAAGGCAGAGGCTTTAACCCACTGAGCCACCCAGGCGCCCCCACCCTATTCCTTCTAATACAGGATTTTTATTGAATAAATTTGTTCAGTCAAATGTGCATTTCTCATTGAGATTTTTTCATTGAGTCAGTGTTTGTAGTTTGTATATCTCTAAGAATTTGTCCATTTTATTTGTCTAATCTCTTGACCTTTGATTTTTCATAATATTCTGTTACTATTAATTTCTTAAGAGTCTATAGTGTTGACCACTTACTGCTTCCTGATTTTGTTCTTTTATTCTTGGTTGGGTTAGCTGAATGTTCATTATCAATTTTCTTGAACTTTTCAAAGAATCAATTTTTGGTTTCAGTAATTTTCTTTAATATTTTCTGGTTTATATTTTATTGATTTCTACTCATTTTTAATGTTTTATTTTCAATTTCTAAATTCTTATTGCTAGTGTTAATTATTCCTAATAATAATTTCTACTCATTATCATTAGTTTATATTCTTACTATTTTTTATTTTCTTCTGCTTATTCTGAGATAGGTTCAAATTTGAATGCTACTTTTTTGTTTTCCATATTCTGTGTTCTTTTTGATCTCTATATTCTTTTCCTATCATTTACTAAGAGAGTAATATTGAAACCTCTAACTATAATGATCATATTGTCTATTTCTGTTCTAAATTTAGGTAGTTTTTGTTTTGTGTGTTTTGAGGCTGTATTTTGGGTGCATATTTATTTGTTTTTGTTGTATCTTCCTGATTATATTTACCTTTTTGTCATTATGAAATGTTCTTCTTTGTCTGTCAGAATATTTCTTGTCTTAAACTCTATTTTGCTTGATATTTACATAGCCACTTCAGCTCTCCTTTGCTGCTTTCATGATGTATCTTTTTGTATCATCATACTTTTAAACTACTTCTCTGATTAAACTGAAGTTTGCCTCACAGTCAGATATATTTCTTATACAGTAATAGATCTTCTTTGTTTTAGCTAAATTGTTAAGTTCTACCTTTTATCCATATATAATATACATAATTATTATTGTGTTTAGGTTTACACTTGACTTTTGCTATATATTTCTTTATATCTCATTTTGGGGGTGTTGGAGGATCCCTGGTCTTCTTTTCTGTCTTTTTTTTTTTGTCTTAAATCAGTATTTTAATATATAATTTTAATTTCTTTGTTGAATTTTTAATTATTTTTCTTGAAATATTTTCATAGTAGTTGTCCTAAATATTAAAATATGCATATTATATCTTATTACATTCTACTTCATGTTAATACTAGCTTGATTCTTATAAAATATAGCTACTTTGCTGTTATGAGCTCCATTTTTTCTCCTTTCTACTATTTTATCATATGCTTTATCTATGTGTTACAAGGCCAAATAGAATCTTAAAAATGATATATTTTTAAGGAAATTAAGAAAAAATGAGTAATAATATAGAAATGCCTTATATTCTTAACCTACACATACATCATGTCCACTGCTCTCCGTTCCTTCCTATAGATCTGCTTACTATCTGTTGTAATTTTCTTTTAACCTAAAGGTTTTCCTTTATAGGACAGTTTTGCTAACTAAAAATTTGCCCAGTTTTTGCTCATCTAGGGAATACTTTCATTTCCCTTGTCTGTGGAATGATATTATTAATGATGGATATAGAATTTCCAGCTAACAGGGATTTGTACCCCAGCATTTTGTATGGCATTCCACTATCTCTGGCTTTCATCACTTTATTGAGAATTGTGCCATTAATTACATTGTTGTTCATGTTTTATATGATGAAGCATTTTTCTTTTGCTGTTTTCAAGATTTTTCTATTCAGTTTGGTTTTAGCTTTTTGATTTTGACGATTTTAAGTGTAAATACCTGTCTTTGTCTTAATTTGAGGCCTGTTAAGCTTCTTGGACATATATATTGTTTTTAATCAAATTTGGAGTGTTTTGGCCATAATTTTTAAATTATTTATTTTGAACGTTTCTCATCCATTTCTACTGATACTTGATTACACATGTTAGTATATACTTGGTATCACCCCACTTTTCCCTGAGGCTATGTTCATTTTTATTTAATATCTTTTTATCCCTGTACTTTGGACTAGGTAATTTCTATTTGACTGTCTTCAAGTTGACTGATACTTCCTCCTGCTTTTGAAAATCTGTGGAGCTTATTCAGTAAATTTGTCATACTGTTTTTATACCTTTTAACTTAAATTTTTTATTTGATACTCTTAATAATTATAAATTTTCCTAAGTATAGATCACATTTTCCTGTTTGTTTTTATTTTGCTTTGTGTATGTTTTATTATTTTGGGTTGAATATCAGACATCAAAAAGATGTTTTGTAGTGATTTTAGATTCAATTTCATTTTTCTAAATTGTTTTTTATTTTGTTTTGTTTTTCAATCTTGTCTGGACTTAACTACAGAATCTACTATGGCTACTGATGTCTATGACCACAGTTATTGTTACTGTTTTATTTTTTGTCTTGATTTCCTAAGAATCACCCTGTGTCTACGTAACTTGTTAGTAAGCCAGTGACATGAGCCAAAGTTATGCTTTTAAATAGCTCAAGATTTTAAGGCTTCTGCCCTCTGCTGAATGAGCTCTGTTGGTCATGAAGCATATTCAAAGTTGTGCTCAGTTCTCAAGTTTCCTTTAGCTTTTATCTCTCAGTGGGCTTTTTTGAGGCACCCCTACAGCATAGCTCATTTTTTTCAGTCAGCTAGTATTTATGGAGAGTTTATCTCAGTCCTTATCTGGATCACTCTGTTAATTTTACGGTTTGCCTGTTGCTTGCCCCAGCAAGCCTGAAACCTCAGACTGGCAATGTTTGGGGGTTTCCCATTTCTTTTGTACTGAATTAATCAGTTTTAGTTGGAAAAACAATGGGTTCTGCACCTTCTCCCTGCCCCAAATCAAGTTCACTCCACGAGCAGCAAAGTTGCTGGGTTTTGTGTTCAGATGAGGTGGTAAAAACAGTTCTTACCAACTAAGTTTGGTGAGCCAATGGAAAAGGTAGGGAACTGGGAGGAATGTGGATAGGAGTGGTCCTTAACAATGAACCCATGGACTTTCACATACCTGAAGCTGTAGTTTTTCAAGAATGAATATTTCTCAAATTTTTTTTTTCTGCCTTCACTTTATTTCCGGTGACTTGGTTAATGGTATCATTGTCAAAATACCCATTCAAGCTTAAGACTTCAGATCAATTTTGACTTTTTCCTCTATCTCATCTTGTTATACCTAATTTGTTACCAAATCCTGTTGATTTCTCTGGCATTGTTTTCCTTATATCTGTAAGCCTCTTTACATCCTCACTATTGCTACCTTTATTTAGATTACCATCTCTCCTCTAGATTACTGCAATGGTGTTTTAATTGGCCTTCAAACTTCTCCATATCTAACCATTATTTTATTTACCTGGAGATTTGAAGACCAAATTTCTAAGCATAACCTCAGCCATTCTCCATGTTTGTTTCACAACTTGAGTCTACACTTTTGTACCACATTTTATGGCATGTCAACAGTTTCAAAAGTCACCCTGAAATATTTACTGCAGATATTTTTCCCTTCACCTGAAATGATCTGCTCTTCCTTCTTCCTATAATCTTAACAACAGGGACAACTGGAAAGAATCACTGCTCCCTCTGAGTGTTCAACAAAACTTATTTCTGCCTTTCTTGAGACAATTTTGTCTTAATTTTTAAAATGTGGTACACTGGAAGTCTGCATCCTGCTTGGAGACAAGTATCTCATTGTAGCTGTCTTTATACAATTTACCATTTGGGGGCACTCAAGAGGCATATGCCTTTGTGAGAACATTTTAGAGAAATAAAGAAAATTATATTAAGTCTTGAAGACAAAAAAGTGTGTTTTGTATATTTCTTCAATAATTATCATTATCTGTCAGTCCATAGGGGAACTGATATAACTCTTTGACTTGTTTAATAATTGATTAAACTATCTAGTCATACTTTTTAATCCTACTTCCAAAAAAAAGTATACTCATAAAAGGTTATTTTAATTCTCTGTCTCAGACCGTGTTGGTTTTCAGGAAATGTGAAAGATGTGTACCTAAGAAAAATGTATTTTAATTAAAAAAACTCTTCAATCATTTTAGAATTGCCTTATGGAGCTACTAGGTTGATTAATAAAGGCTCATATTTTTATATTTTTAGGAAAATGCTAGTATAAGAAATATTTTGTTTCATCTAAGGTCCAAGGTGTTTTATTTAATTAACCTATTGATATTCTGAGTCTCCAACTGTACATTGTAAGGCAAGATTTAATAAGATTATATATCCCAACTTTTCTTTGTTTGAAACTGGAATTTACAAATTTTTTGGGATACCTTTGAAAATAAGTTCCAGAGGTTGGCCCCAGCTTCATTAAGAATATCATTATAACTACATCTGGGTGCCTGGGTGGCTCATTCAGTTAAGCATCTGTCTTGGGCTCAGATCACGATCCCAGGGTTCTGGGACTGAGTCCTGCATCCAGCTCTCTGCTTGGCAGGGAAACTGCTTTTCCCTCTACCTATCCCCCCTGCTCGTGATCTCTCTCTCACTCTCTCTCTCTCAAATAGATAAATTAAATCTTAAAAAAAAAAAGAATATCATTATAACGACACTTATTCAGTGAATGGCACTCTTTTGAAAGGGTAACATTGAATCAAACTCGCTAATTCAAGCAAAAGCTTGCTTTCCTTTAGGATGTTATGATTGATATATATAAAATGAGATTATTACTCTTCTTAAATAAGTGACATTTCTTAGACATCTCTGAAGAATGTAGAATTTCCTTGCTATTTATTTCCTCTTTATCACTAATTTTCAAAAACTCTTGATCAAAAATACCCATTTACTGAATTATAAACAACTGCCATGAGTAGTGGAAATTTTTTTTTTTTTATTCAGAAGGCTTAGGAAAAATCAGAACTTGCCATCATGACATTTACAGTTTTTTATGCTTCTTAAATATCTATAAAAGCTGTCATTTATTTAAAAAAATGATACTCTGAAATATGTCTGGATACAAGGGCCAAACATTATGCATCTCAGGCCACACTATAGTACTGTGACATTCATTTTGTCACAGGAGCTTACTCAACATAGAGAACCTTCCTATTGAGGTCTTCTATGCACTATTATTGCTAATGATAGAAAAAGAATTTTAGCTCATCTGACCTAAAGTTTAGAGGCTAAGAACAGAGTTATGCATTCTTTAATGTTCTCATTTCTTTAATTTTCACTCCTTGGTATAAGAGTATTCTTACCCTCTCCTAAGTGTAACAGTGCTTACTATTATTCTTTCCAAGGTTAATACCTTCTCACAAAAATCTTGGGTCATAATTGTTTTAAGTTTTTTGTCTTATAATTTTAACATCTGTTTAATATCTAAGTCTGCTTCTGGTGATATTTTATCTCTTTACACTGTATTTTTTCTATCCTTCTCACACGCCTTGTATTTTTGTTGTTGTTGGAGTTGGTGACATGTTGCATTAGTTAATAGAAATTGAGGTAAATAGGCTTCAGTGTGAGAATTTTTATAATGCTCTAGTTAACTCCTAGATTTTAGTTGAACTGTGTCTTGGGGTCTTAGACTTCACTATCCTTTATCCCTCCTGCAGTGGTACAGTTTTTTCCCCTTCCTCAAAACTCCTTCCCTTTCTCTCCAGCATTTTCAATCTATTTCTTTGAAACCCTTTGCTCTATTGTTGATTTTGGTTTTACGTTAGACAAGAAGATTGTCAGAGCTGGTGTGGGGAGAAATTCCCTTTCTCCAGCTGGTATAAGAATAGGAATCAAAGTTTTACAAAGTCCTTTTCCTTGGAGAGTATGACTTTGTTATAGAGAACATTCTGGTTGTGTTTCAAAATGGGTACTTTTCTCCTCAACAGTTATGGTAGTAGCGGCTGCTTCTCCAGCTAAGCAAATTTCAGATGCTATATGTCTCAATATACCTTTTTTCCTCACAATTTTGGTGTGGTAGTTTGCCCTGAGAATTTAGTTCTTATGATGACACTTTGCAGTTTGTGAGCATTTTTATTACTGTGAAAATATAATTTGTTCTTAACAATAACTTAGTGAGATAAACAGAACATAGATTAACATATTTTAATCTAATTGTGAGTTTCCTATCTCACATGAGCTTAGAAAGGATATGTGAGGTCATACAAGGTGATATACACATCTCCTTTCAGGATTCTAGCTGCCAACTCAAATGATGCTAAGTGACCCTAAGCAAACTAGATAAGAGATTTTTGTCTCCTGAATTACCTAATGAAAACTCATAGTATGATGCATCCACCAACCCTCCCCCATATACATTCTGTTTGTTATCAAGAGAACTCAACCCTTCTGATGAGGCTGTCTTTATACAACAAAAAGCATTGTAATACATTAGGGACAAGGAGATATAAATAGTTTGATATATGGCTTTTAAGGACAAACTTTGGTTTGTTTCAACCAAACAAATTAGGTTCAAATGATTTTCTATCTAGCAGCTAACAATCCCATATGGAGTGCTTTTTTCTACCCTACCTTTTTCTATTTGGATAAAATATTTCTTTATGTAAAAGAAACATTGAGCTTTATTTTTTCTCTCCTGTTATCATTCTTATTTTTCTAACACAAAATATGTTCCTGTGAGTTAACTGGGAGTTAGGCAGTAGCAAAACCTTGATAAGAGTCCATACCTCTACTATATTAAGAACGAATAGTCAAGACTTCTGATGAATCCTGGAAGCAGTGCTGGCTGGATGCTATGGACTGTACTACAGGAATTATAGGAAATTTTTATCTCTTGTTCTAAAACTAAGAACACTGCTACTTTACCCCCAAGATAGAATAATGAGATATTTGAGACAGTAAGAGTCTGAGAGATTATCCTGTCTAATATCTTTATTTCATAGATAAGGAAACTGAGGCTTGGAAAGTCTAAGTGACTGGCATAAAGTTTACAAGAACTAGAACTTCAACTAGATCTCCAGAATAAATGATTGAATATTTACAATGTATTGGGCATTGTACTTGCTATAGAGGTTTATAGAATCAAATATGGAACTGAATTTTGTTGTTTGAAGCTCAAGTTCTGGGAAAGAAAAAAATATGAAGATATGTTTATAATACACTGTATGCTCAAAATATTGGAGTCAAAATGACAAATTTGAAGCTCAATTCTTTTTTTTTTAAGATTTTATTTATTTATTTGACAGACAGAGATCACAAGTATGCAGAGAGGCAGGCAGGTGGGGAGGGGGAAGCAGGCTCCCTGCTGAGCAGAGACCCTGATGCAGGGCTTGATTCCAGGACCCTGAGATCATGACCTAAGCCATAGGCAGAGACTTAACCCACTGAGCCACCCAGACACCCCTTGAAACTCAATTCTAATTCTATACCTTTGCCACTGTATGATCTTGGCAAATCACTTATCTCTGGTGTTCATTTCTTCATCTGTTAAATGAGGGTAATATTACTTGTATTAGAGTCATTATGCTACTCCATGTAGTAATTCAGTTAACAATTCTTTAAATACTATAAAATTTAGTAAAATGTAAAGGATTATTTATATTGTACTTATTATTAAAATGCACACACACAATCATAACTATATTGCCTTATCATTACCCTACTCAGTTGTAAGAACAGGTAAATGTAGAAAGTGATGCTATCCAATTTTCATATTTTTCTTTACCACATTTGCATGGCTGTATTCAAAGGTTAATTAATAAAATGCACTCAGTATTAGAAGGAATCTTTTGCAAAAGATCTTTCCTCTAAAATAAATTAATAAAGAAATAGCTAATTCTCCTTTATTGAAAATCTGCCTTTTATTTGCTCACCTTAATTAAATCTCAACATATTTGTGTGTGCTTTCTAAAGAATGACTATTAACAATTAGTAGTTTTTTTAATAATAAAAATTCTCCTAGGGATAAGGGAATGTGTGAAATCATGTGGCAGTCTGATGAATCTCCACTTAATTTCTCCAGGGCAGGATTCAGATGTAGTCGTGGAGACAAGAAAGTATTGGCTATAACTTGACTTCAGAAAATGACAAAACCTAGCAAAAATAAGAGCCTATCCAAGTCAAGGTGTGAAAAGAAAAAGGAACCATGGGACAGATGTAAGGAATGATTAAGGAAACAGAGTATGTCAGGATTTGTAATACAGTAGCTTTTATTGTATACCCATTATATAGACATATTATATAAGAATAAACTCATTGTTCTCTAATATGATTTGTAGATATACTGCAGAACTAGAGCAAGAACTTTCACTAAGGGGACAAGGGCAAGGATCTATTTTGTCTAAGGATTTCCATAGCCTATCTCATTTGAGATTAGAAAATAGGAATTATCATCCCAGTTTACATATGAGAAAATTAAACTTCAAAAAGGTATGTAGTCTGTCTACATTCACAGAGCTTATGAGTAACTCTGGGATTCAGATTTAAATTTGTCCAAATCTAGGATCTATACTACCTACATCTATTACCTTATGGTAAGCAAGATGATAAACTTATTTGTAAGAATAGATGATTTTATTTAATTAGTGTTTTAAGTAAATACATGGTGTTTATTCTTAAGATCAGTATTTCCAAGGATGACTGTTTCTGCTGGTGAAGAACTTGGTCACTTCTTGGCAAGTGTTATTATTCTTCAGCTAATACAATTCAATACAACAAACATTTTTTAAATAAAGCAAGGTTCTTTTTTTCAATTTTTTTATTATGTTGTATTAGTCATCATAAAGTACATCATTAGTTTTTTTAAGATTTTATTTATTTATTTGAGAGAGAGACAGAGAGAGAATGACAGGGGAGAAGGTCAGAGGGAGAAGCAGACTCCCTGTGGTGCTGGAAGCCCGATGCAGGACTCGATCCTGAGACTCCAGAATCATGACCAGAGCTGAAGGCAGCTGCTTAACCAACTGAGCTACCCAGGTGCCCCACATCATTAGTTTTTTTTTTTTTTTTAATATTTTAAAGATTTTATTTAATTATTTGTCAGAGAGAGAGAGGGAGAGAGAGCAAGCACAGGCAGACAGAATGGCAGGCAGAGGCAGAGGGAGAAGCAGGCTCCCTGATGAGCAAGGAGCCCGATGTGGGACTCCATCCCAGGACGCTGGGATCATGACCTGAGCCGAAGGCAGCTGCTTAACCAACTGAGCCACCCAGGCGTCCCACATCATTAGTTTTTGATGTAGTGTTCCATGATTCATTGTTTGCATATAACACCCAGTGCTCTGTGTAATACAAACCCTCCTTAATACCCATAACTGGGCTAACCCATCCCCACCCCACCCCCTCTAAAACCCTCAGTTTTTTCCCAGAGTCCATATTCTCTCATTGTTCATCTCCACCTCTGATTCCCCCCCTTCACTTTTCCCTTCCTTCTCCTAATGTCCTCCATGCTATTCCTATGTTCCACAAATAAGTGAATCCATATGATAATTGACTTTCGCTGTTTGACTTAGTTCACTTAGCATAATCTCCTCCAGTCCCATCCATGTGATACAAGAGTTGGGCATTCATCCTTTCTGATGGAGGTGTAATATTCCATTGTAGATTCAGACCATATCTTCTTCATCCATTCATCTGTTGAAGGGCATCTCAACTCTTTCCACAGTTTGGCTATTGTGGACATTGCTGCTATGAACATTGGGGTGCTTATGGCCCCTCTTTTCACTACCTCTGTATCTTTGGGGTAAATATCCAGTAGTGCAATTTTGCTGTCTTAGGGTAGCTTTATTTTTAATTTTTTGAGTAACCTCCACACTGTTTTCCAAAGTGGCTGTACCAACCTGCATTCCCTCCAACAGTGTAAGAGGGTTCCCCTTTCTCCACAGACTCTCCAACATTTGTTGTTTCTTGCCTTGTCAATTTTTGCCATTCTGACTGGTGTAGGGTAGTATCTCAATGTGGTTTTGATTTTTGAATTTCTCTGATGGCTAATGACCATCATTTTTTCATGTGTCTATTAGCCATTTGTATGTCTTCTTTGGAGAAGTGTCTGCTCATGTTTTCTGTCCACTTTTTGACTTGATTATTTGTTTTTTGGGTGTTGAGTTTGAGAAGTTTTTTATAGATCTTAGATATCAGCTCTTTGTCTATAGTGTCATTTGCAAATATCTTCTCCCATTCGATAGGTTGCCTTTTAATTTTATTTATTGTTTTCTTTGCTGTGCAGAAGGAAAAGCAACAGATTTTTCTATACTGATTTTGTATCCTATGATCTTACTAAATTCATTTATCAGTTCTAGTAGTTTTTTGGTGGAGTCCTCAGAGCATTCTATATATAGTATGTGTCATCTGCAATTAGTGAAAGTTTTGTTTTATCCTTACTGATTTGGAGGCCTTTTATTCCTTTTCATTGTTTGATTGCTGTGGCTAAGATTTCCAGTATTTGTTGGATAGAAGTAATAGAAGTGATGAGAATGGACATCCTTGTCTTGATTCTGACCTTAGGGGGAAAACTCTCAGTTTTTCCCCATTGAGTATGATATTTTCTGTGGGTTTTTCAGAGATGGCCTTTATTATGTTGAGATATATTCCTTCTAAACCTACATTGTTGGGGGTTTTCATCATGAATGGATGTTGTACTTTGTCAAGTCTGCTTTTCTGCAGCTATTGAAATGATCATGTGGTTTTTATCCTTTCTCTTATTGATGTGATATTTCACATCGATTGATTTGTGAATATTGAACCACACTTGCATCCCAAGAATAAATCCCACTTGATTGTGGTGAATGATTTGTTTAATGTATTGTTGGATTTGGTTTACTAATTTTTTTTAGGACTTTTGCATGTATATTCATCAGAGATGTTGCCTATAACTCCCTTTTTTGTAGTGTCTTTATCTGGCTTTGGTATCAGGGTAATGCTGGATTTCTAGAATAAATTTGGAAGTTTTCCTTTCTATTCTATTTTTTGGAATAGTTTGAGAAGAATAGGTATTAAATGTTCATAAGATGTTTGGTAGAATTTGCCTGTGAAGCCCTCTGGTCCTGGGCTTTCCTTTTTTAGGAGTTTGTGGATTACTGATTCAATTTCATTGCTGATAATTGGTCAGTTCAAATTCAGCTCGGGGACATTATGTGTTCTGAGGAATTGATGCATTTCTTCTAGGCTCTCCAGTTGTTGACATACAGTTTTTTTTTTTTAAGATTTTATTTATTTATTTGACAGAGATCACAAGTAGGCAGAGAGGCAGGCAGAGAGAAGAGAAGGGGAAGCAGGCTCCCCGCTGCCCAGAGAGCCCGATGTGGGGCTCGATCCCAGGACCCCGGGATCATGACCTGAGCTGAAGGCAGAGGCTTTAACCCACTGAGCCACCCAGGCGCCCCAGTTTTTTTTTTTTTTAATAATATTCCCTTATAAACATTTGTATCTGTGGTGTTGGTTATTTATCCTCTTTCATTTCTTATTTTGTTCATTTAAATCCTCTTTCTTTCTTTCCCCTTTTTTATGAATCTGCCTAAAAGTTTATCAATTTTGTTTGTTTTTTTTCAAAGAACAAGTTCCTGGTTTCATTGATCTATCCTATTGTCTCTTCACTTTCTATATCACTTATTTTTGCTCTGATCTTTATAATTTCCTTCCTTCTGCTGGTTTTAGGTTTTTTTTTTTTAAAGATTTTATTTATTTATTTGACTGACAGAGATTACAAGTAGGCAGAGAGGCAGGTAGAGAGAAAGAGAGAGGGAGAGGAGAAAGCAGGCTCCCTGCTGAGCAGAGAGCCCAATGTAGGGCTCAATCCCAAGACCCTGAGATCATGACCTGAGCTGAAGGCAGAGACTTTAATCCACCAAGCCATGCAGGTGCCCTGGTTTTAGGTTTTGTTTGTTTTTCTTTTTCTAGCTCCTTTATGTTTAAGGTTAGGTTGTTTGAGATTTTTCTTGCTTTTTGAGTTAAGCCTGTATTGTTATAAACTTCCCTCCAAAACCACTTTTGCTGTATCCATCACAAAGATTTTAGACCATTGTGTTTTTGTTTTCATTTGTTTCTACGTATTTTTTTAAAATTTCCTCTTTGATTTTTTAGTTCACTGTTTAGTAGCATGTGATTTAATTTCCAAGTATTGGTGCTCTTTCCAGATTTTTTCTTGTTGTTGATTTCTAGTTTCACAGCCTCAGGTTCAGAAAAGATACATAGTATGACTTTGATCTTTTGAATTTGTTGAGACTTGTTTTGTGGCCTAATATGTGATCTATTCTGTAGAATGTTCCATGCACACTTAAAAAGAGTATTGTTTTGCTGTTTTAGGATGGAATGCTGTGAATATATCTATTACTCCACCTGACCTAATTTAGCATTCAAAGCTATTGTTTTCTTGTTGATTTTCTGTTTGGATGATCTGTTCATTGATGTACGTAGGATATTAAAGTTCTCTCTCTACTGTTATGTATTACTAATAATTACCTCCTTTATGTTTGTTATTAACTGCTTTATGTACCTGGGTGCTCCCATGTTGGGTGCATAAATATTTACAATTGTTATGTCTTCTTGTTGGATTATCCCCTTAATAATTAAATAATGTCCTTTTTCTCATTACCATCTTTGTTATGTTCTATTTTGTTTGATATAAGCATTGCTACTTTGGGTTTCTTTTGACATCCATCTTCATGATAAATATTTTTCTATCCCTTCACTTTCAATCTTTTGCATGTCTTTAGGTCTGAAATGAGTCCCTTGTAGGCAGCATACAGATAGGTCTTATTTTTTATCTATCCTATCACCTTATATCTTTTGATTGAAATGTTTAGTCCATTTACATTTAAAGTAATTATTGATAGGTATGCACTTATTGCCATTTTGTTATTTGTTTTATCGTTGTTTTTGTAGCTCTCTCTTTCTTTCTTCTCTTTCTCATGGGTAGTTGGCTTTCTCTAGTGATATATTTGGATTCCTTTCTGTTTAGTTTTTGCATGTCTACTACTGGTTTTTGATTTGCAGTTACCATTCATTTTGTATATAATATTTTCTACATATAGCAGTTTTTATTAAGTTAGTGGTTGCTTAAGTTTGAACCCATTCTTTTCTACACTTCCCTCCATGTTTTAGGTATATGGCCTCATACTCTATATCCTTTTATTTTGTGAGTCCCTTAGCCAATTTTATAGATATATTTATTTTTTACTGCTTTTATGTCTTTTACTTTTCTTTTTTTTAATCAATCATCAGAAATTATTATCAACACTTATATGCCAATAAATTAAGCAACCTAGATGAAATGGATGCATTTCTGGAAACCTAAAAACTTTCAAAACTGATTCAAGAAGAAATTGACAACCTGAATAGACCAATATCTAGTAACAAGATTGAAGCAGTGATCAAAAATCTCCCAAAAAATAAGAGCCCAGGACCTGGGCTAGATTCCAGATTCCCTAGATTCCCTGGGGAATTCTACCAAACATTCAAAGAATAAATAATACCTATTCTCCTTAAGCTTTTTCAAAACACTGAAGCAGAAGGAAAACTTCCAGACTCCTTTTATGAAGCCAATATTACCCTGATCCCCAGACCAAGCAAAGACCCCACCAAAAAGGAGAATTTCAAACCAATATTCCTGATGAATATGAATGCCAAGATTCTCAACAAGATCTTAGCTAATAGGATCCAACCATACATTAAAAAGATTATCCACCATGACCATGTGGGATTTATCCATGGGATTCAAGGGTGGTTCAACATTCACAAATCAATCAGTGTGATAGAACAAATCAATAAGAGAAGAGAGAAGAACCACATGGTCCTCTCAATTGATGCAGAAAAAGCATTTGACAAGATACGGCATCTGTTCCTGATTAAAATGATTCAAAGTATAGGGATAGAGGGAACATTCCTTAACTTCATAAAATCTATTTATGAAAAACCCGCAGTGAATATCATCCTCAATGGGGAAAAGCTGACAGCCTTCCCTTTGAGATCAGAAACACGACAAGGATGCCCACTCTCACCACTATTGTTCAACATAGTATTAGAAGTCCTAGCAACAGCAATCAGACAACAAAAAGAAATAAAAGGTATTCAAATTGGCAATGGAGAAATCAAACTCTCTCTCTTCACAGATGACGTGATACTTCATATGGAAAGCCCAAAAGACTCCACCCCCAAACTACTAGAACTCATATAGCAATTCAGTAATGTGGCAGGATACAAAATCAATGTACAGAAATCAGTTGCTTTCTTATATAATAACAATGAAAATACAGAAAGGGAAATTAGAAAATTGATTCCATTTACTATAGCTCCAAGAAACACAAGATACCTGGGAATAAACTTAACCAAAGAGGTAAAGGATCTGTATTTGAGGAACTACAGAACACTCATGAAAGAAATCAAAGAAGAGACAAAAAGATGGAAGACCATTCCATGCTCATGGATCGGAAGAATAAACATTGTTAAAATGTCTATACTGCCTAGAGCAATCTACTTTCAATGTCATTCTGATCAAAATTCTGTCAGCATTTTTGAAAGAGCTGGAGCAAACAATCCTAAAATTTGTATGGAACCAGAAGAGACCCTGAATTGCTAAGGAAATGTTGAAAAAGAACAAAAAAACTGGGGCATCATGTTGTCTTCTACTATTCTTAATCTTACTTATGGTCTTTCTTTTGATGCAAAGAGTCCCCCATAAGATTTCTTTAGGGCTGGTGTTGTGACCATGAATTGTTCTAATTTTTTTTTTTTTTAAATGAGGGGTCTGGGAAACTATCTCTTCTTCTATTCTGAATGATAGACTTGCTAGATAGAGTTCTTGGCTGCAGATTTTTTCCTTTTAGCACTTTGAATATCTCATGTTACTCCCTTCTGGCCTGTACAGTTTCTACTGAAAAATAAGACATAATCTTATGGGGTTCCCCTTGTATGTAACTGTTTTCTTTTGTTACATTTAAAATTCTCTCTTTAGGGCGCCTGGGTGGCTCAGTGGGTTAAGCCGCTGCCTTCAGCTCAGGTCATGATCTCAGGGTCCTGGGATCGAGTCCCGCATCGGGCTCTCTGCTCGGCAGGGAGCCTGCTTCCCTTCCTCTCTCTCTGCCTGCCTCTCTGCCTACTTGTGATCTCTGTCTGTCAAATAAATAAATAAAAAATCTTAAAAAAAAAAAATTCTCTCTTTACCAATACTTTTTGCCATTTTAATTACTGTGTTTTAGTGTGGACCTCCATGTGTTGATTTTGTTGGGGGATCTCTTTGCCTCTTGGATATGAATATCTATTTATTTTGCCAGGTTAGGTAAGTTTTCAGCTATTACCTCTTCAAATAAATTTTCTTCCCCCTTTTCTCTCTCTTTTCCTTCTGGGATCCCTATAATGCCAATAGTATTCTTGATGGTGTCCCTGATTTCCTTATGTCCATCCTCATTTTGTATTATTTTATTTTCTCTCCTCCACTCAGCTTGATTGCTTTCCACTACTCTGTCCTCCAGGCCACTGATCCATTCTTCTGCTTTTTCTGGTCTAGTATTCTTCTGCTTCTTCTAATCTACTGTATATTCCACCTAGTATGTTTTTAATTTTATTTGTTGTATTCTTCACCTTTGATTATTTTTTTTAAATCTATTTGTTAACAGTCTCACTGACATCTTCTACTCTTTTCTAATGTCTAGTGACTATCTTTACAGTCATTACTTTAAATTCTCTATCAGGCAGATTTCTCATTACCATTTCACTTAGGTCTCTTACTGTGATTTTGTCCTATTCTTTCACTTGGGACATATTCCTTTGCCTCTTTATTTTGTCTAATTTTCTGTGTCTATATCTTTTTGTTAAGAAAGTCAGCTATGTCTCCTGCTCTTGAAAGTAGTGGCTCATAGCGGCACTATAAGAAGAGGTCTTGTAGTGCCCTGCAGTGCAGTGTCCCTCTTCACCAGAACCAGGGTATGCTGTTCTGGCTGAGCCACTTTGGCCTTCAGTTCAGTCAACTGAAGTGGTTTTCTTTGTCTGTTGTGGATAGGGTTTGGTCCCTGTGCTGTTAATGGGCCAGTCTGGGGCTACTGTGGGCTTGAGTTGTCAGATCAGGCTTTTGTCAAAGATGCAGTGGCACTGAACTGCAGGGCACTTTTCATGTGTTGTCTCTGAGAAACTCTCATTGGTGGGTAGGTTCTGGAGTCAGACCAGATGTCTGCCCCCAGCCACTGCTGTGA
This sequence comes from Enhydra lutris kenyoni, assembly GCF_002288905.1. Lineage (NCBI taxonomy): Eukaryota > Metazoa > Chordata > Mammalia > Carnivora > Mustelidae > Enhydra > Enhydra lutris. Next base: position 17,869,074 of record NW_019154121.1, read on the forward strand.
CTGCAGTCTGACTTGTGTACAGTTATCTTTCCCTCTCTCTAGAGCAGGAGTCATTTTGGAGTGGTGCCAGCTCCTGTCCAGGCTGCTTACAAACTGCTAAGCTTGTGGCACTGCTTTGGATACGTTGTGCCCAAGAGCATATTGGAGGGGATAGATCTGCCAAAGCATGGTGGGGAGGATAAAATGCATGGTGTAAGCAAGTTAGGTAGTGAGTGTTAGCACCATGCTGGTTCCTACAGATGGCCCTCTGTTTATGCTGGGGGTGGGGGTGGTGGCAGAGGAAATGGTGTCCACCAGCTCCTTTGTTCTGGGAAAAGTTTCCCAAGGATTCCTGCCCTTCCAGCACATGCTCTGAGATTATTATAAACATATATCCTTCCTTTATGCCCCAGGCATTTTTCAAACTTCTGCTCGTATGCTGTATCTCTGTGGGTTGTTTCTTGTGCTCTTTAAGGGTAGGGCCTCAGTTTCCTCTCACCCTCCTGGCTCCCCCAGAGTTGAGCCTGCTGATTTTTAAATGTAAACTTTTTAAGTCCTGTTGGCTGTAAGAACTCACAAAATTTGACCCCTCTGGTTTTCTTTCTTTTTTAAAAAAATTTTTATTTATTTATTTATTTATTTATTTATCAGAGACTGAGAGAGAGAGCATAGCAGGGGGAGAGGCAGGCAGAGCAGGCAGAGGGAGGAGCAGACTCTCCACTGAGCAAGGGGCCTGATGTGGGACTTGATCCCAGAACCCTTGAAACATGACCTGAGCTGAAGGTAGATGCTCAACTGACTGAGCCACTGAGGCATCCCCCATCTGGTTTTCAAAGCCATATATTACGGGGCCAAATCTTCCCCATGTGGGATCCCAATGTACAGGTCTGTTTCTTTCCCTTTTTCATGCTTGTGGCATCCTTCCCTCCCATGGACAGTCCTGTGGGTCTGTTTAGCTCCCAGCAGTATCTCTGCCCTTCCTGCCCTTTTTGATGTGGCCTCTTGTCTACATTTAGTTGTAGAGTTTGTTCTGCCAGTCTTTGGGTCATTTTTTGGGTTATTTACACAAATGTGAGTGATATCTAGTTGTATCCATGGGATGAGGTGAACTTAGGGTCTTCCTACTCTGACAACTTCCCCAGAAGTCAAACATTATTTGTATTAATGAGAAATTAGAAAACCTGAATTTGCAATGTCTGGAGAACTTTAAGTAAATGATTGCATAGCCAATTATGAAACCATGAAAAAATATATAAAACTGTATTTAATGACTCTTACTTAAAAATGAATATGCGTATTATTAAAAAGATGAGACAAAATCACTAATAACCCCATAATATTAATTTTCTTCTTATTTTATATAGTTACTAATTTTCTATAATGAATATATATATATATATATATCCTTTATTATAGGGAGTTTTTTAAATTATAAAACATATATCTGGTTTGCAAATGGTCAGTGAATATAAAGAATATTTTAAGAGGTTGTGTATTAATGTAAATCTTTACTTTTAATGTTAGTTAATGTTAATTCAAATACCACCTCAGGGGAAAAATAGTATTTAACATCCAAATGAAAGAAATTACATGAAACACCTGTCTTTAACTCAATTTCTTTATATATAAAACACCCTTTGTATCTCTTACCAGGCATATTGTAGCAAGATGTCTTCTTATGTAGAATGCTTTGAATGATTTGGAATGAAGTCCCTCACGGATAGCCAAAAATGAAGTCCAGCCAGAAGCCACTGCTACTCAGGAGGTCAGAGATAATGCAGTTCCTCAGAAGCTCAGCACAGCCCACATACTTGTTGACTAATTATCTTTATGAGTTGTAGAGGTTGTGTGTGCTGATATTTCTATGTCATTGAATTCTTCTACTTGACTCAGGTACAGTTAAGAAGATGTGTCCTTTTGCTGCCCTGAGGCTAAGATGAATGCTCTCTCTGGGCAGAGGAGGGAGTCCATGAGAATATGAGGAACAAATTTTGTAGAATAGGGGTGCCTGTGTGGCTCAGTGGGTTAAAACCTCTGCTTCCAGCTCAGGTCATGAACCCAGGGTCCTCAGATCGAGCCCCATATCAGGCTCTCTGCTCAGCAGGGAGTCTGCTTCTCTTCCTCTCTCTCTCTCTCTCTCTGCCTGTCTCTCTGTCTACTTGTGATCTCTGTCAAATAAGTAAATAAAATCTTTTAAAAAATTTTTGTAGAATAAAGCAAATATTTTCTAGGCAGTTAATTTTGGTGCTCAGAATGAGGAGCTCACTATTGTCTAAAATTATAATGAGGTATGCATTTAGGAAATAGGCGAAATGACAGCTCTAGAGGGCCCTTATTTTCTTGAGATTACAAAACAAAAAGCCCATGAGAACGTATCAAAATATCTAAAATTTGCCATTGAAACTCCAGGAAGAGAAAAAAAAATATGGTGAAGAAAAAAAAATACTGTGGGAAATAGTGACTATAATTGTGTCATTTTTGTTGAAGGACATAAATATACAGATTCAAAAGTGTCATCAAAACCAAAACAGATAAACTTAAGGGAAATCATGACAACGCAAACTATAACCAAACTGCTGAAAACCTCAGAAACAGAAATCTTGAAAGCAATCAGAGAAAAGTGTCCCATAATATACAGGGAAACAAATTGAATTACTGAGGGATTCTAAGAATTCATAAAAGACAAAAGACATTAAACATGATCTTTAAAGTGCCCAACGAAAAGAATTGTCAACCCAGAAATCTATATTAAGCAAAAATACTATTTAGGAGTAGTAGAGAAATAAAGACATCCTCATATGAATTAAAAAATAATAGATTTAGGGGTACCTGGGTGGCTCAGTGGGTTAAGGCCTCTGCCTTCGGCTCAGGACATGATCCCAGGGTACTGGGATCGAGCCCCACATCGGGCTCTCTGCTCCACAGGGAGCCTGCTTCCTCTCCTCTCTCTCTCTCTGCCTGCCTCTCTGCCTACTTGTGATCTCTCTCTCTCTATCAAATGAATAAAACTAAAAAAAAAAAAAATAATAGATTTAATACCAATGGACTATCACAGAAAGAAATTATTATAATTTCTTTCTGTGATAGTCCATTGGTTAATTTCTTTCTGTGATAGTCCATTGGTATTAAATAATAATTATGTTCTTTAGAGTGAATAAAATAACATGAGAAAGAAACTTCATACTGGAAAAATAAGCAAGAAATAACTAAATATATATAAGTAAATATGACTATTTCTCCTTCATTTATATGTTTAAAACTTAATAAGTTTGCTTAAGGTAGAAAATATAACATTGTCTTATGGGGATTTTAAGAAATGTAGATGTAATATATATAACAATTTTACCATAAAGTGGGAAGGGATATGGCATTTCTAAAACCCCTCTATTTTACTTCGAGTGGTAAAATATTAACTTTAAGTAGACTATGAAATATTAGATATGTATATTTTGGTCCCTGGAGAAAGCATATAAATAATAAAAAAGACCTAAAAAGTGAACAGATAAATTAAAATGGAATGCTGAAATATATTAACATAAACCAAAACAAGGAAAGTAGGAACAGAACAAGAAACTGACTAGAAAAACAGACAATAAATAATAAAATGGTCAACTTAAATCTTAGCATATTAATTATTAAATTACATAGAAACAGTCTGGTTTCAAATTCCTGGTAAGATGTAAGCACACTCTACATTGCCTCTCTCATTGAATATATACCTATAAATCTTAGGGGGAAAAATGCATGCAGCAGCCAGTTGAAAAAAACCTCAAAAAACACAAAAACCTCTGAAAAGCACATAGTAACAGGCAGATGGAGAAAAACATGAATTTATAATACCACCTAACCAGCAGTGAGTCTACCACTTTTTTCCCTCAAGTATTGCCTAGTCAGAGTTCAAGGCATTGGAAATCTAAAAGTAAGTACCAGAGCAGAGTTTTCCAAGAGATTCACTGACTTCTAGTCCAAACACTGAACAAAGGAACACCTAATGGTCAAAGAGAGTTTGGAATCTACTCCTTTTTTGCCCCTCTCTTTGTCTCTATGTCCTTATTGTCCTTTGGTAGTGATTATAACTGGTGGCAATGGGAGATTACAGAAAGCAAAAATCCAAAGGAGGAGAAATTTAGCTGGTTTATAGTTTGTTATTTGACATTAACTTGGGAAATTCTTAGTTATTGTATTTCAAATATTTCTTTTGTTCATTTCTCTTTATTTTTACTTCTGCTGGTGTTCCCATTGCAAATAAATTACACTTTTCATAGTTGTTCCACAGTCCTGGGGTATTGTGTTGTTTTCCTTTTTTCTTTTTTGTTTCCCCCACAGTCTTTATTCTGTTTCCTTTTTGATTTTCAAGGATTCTATTGGATGTCCTCCAGTGTACAGATTCTTTCTTTGGCCATTCCAGTTTATTAATAAGCCCATCAAAAATATTCTTCATTTCTCTTACAGAGTTTTTATTTGTTTGTTTTTTTAATTCTCTAACGTTTTCATTGTTGTTCTTTCATAGGGCTCCATTTCTCTGCTTACATTTCCAATTTGGTCTTGCATGCTGTGTACATTATCCACTAAAGTCTTTAATATATTAATCATAATAGTTTAAAATTTCTGATAGTTGTAACATCTCTGACGTGTCTAATTTTGATGCCTGCTCTGTCTTCTCAATTTTTCTTTCTTGCCTATTGGTTTGCTTTGTAATTTTTTTCTTGATAGCCAGACATGATATACTAGAGAAAGAGAACTGCTATAAATAGGATTTTAATAATGTGGTGTGAGGTATGGGGGTAGGGGGTGGTATTCTACAGTCCTATCATTATGTCTCAGTTTTAGTGAACCTATGCCTCTGTATGGACTATGGAATTCATTAAGTGTTTCTTAGTTTTGTTTCCTCCCCTCTTAGATGGGACAGAGTATTTAGAGTGGGAATGGAGTTAGGTATTTCCCCTTTCCCAGGTCAGTTAGGATCTAATATCCTAGTAGGTTAGGAACTGGCTAATTAGTTTCTCTTGAAAGAAGACCTTGTTTCGAAGAACAAAGTTCTCTGGTGTGTTTCAAAAATGATTCCTTTCCTACTCCAGCTGCTGGAAGACAGAGATTTTTTTCTGATATAAAGAGTGGGAATCTGGTCCAGCTCCTGGAAGTAATTCTTATAATATATGGGGGTCCTCCTCTGACTAGGTCACTTTGGAGTTTTTAACTCTTAGAGTTGTCTGCACTGAGCTTCCAACTATTTATCAGGTATGGTTCAGGCTTCCTTACATAGCCACTGGTTGCTGAGGCAGTTTCTGCTCATGAGTTTGCTCCAGTAGGTGGCAATTCACTGTATTTCCCTTTATCTCCACTGTTGGAAATAGTGGTTTGACCTGTGTCCTCCCCTGTCTTATAGATCCAACAAGTCTGTTCTGCTTTACATTTGTTAATTAGGATAGAGATGAGACTTCTAACTGCTTTACATTTAAAACCAGTAAGCAGTAACTATTACCTCATTTTTAAAAGTGGACCAACTTGTTCTATTACACACATAACCAAGGACTCATAAATTTTTCTCTTGATTTCCCATTTTATTTTTTTATTTTTTTTATTTTTATTTTTTTAAAAATATTTTATTTATTTATTTGACAGAGATCACAAGTAGGCAGAGAGGCAGAGAGAGAGGAGGAAGCAGGCTCCCCACGGAGCAGAGAGCCCGATGTGGGGCTCGATCCCAGGACCCTGAGATCATGACCTGAGCCAAAGGCAGAAGCTTAGCCCACTGAGCCACCCAGGCGCCCCTTGATTTCCCATTTTATATTTTAAAAACTTATATATGTTGCTCAGTTGTTTGCTATCTGTGTAGCCCTATCAATAAAATGTACAACAGGGATTCATTTCTTCATTTTTCTTGTTTAACATAGGTTTCATTAAGGAAAACATACAGATAATTCTAGTTAAAATGATAACTGATATTAATATGCAAAAGAATACACAAAAACCCTTATATGTAGACATTATTAGGTGTTATTATTTTCCTTTGATAAATAACAAAACAAGATTAGGTTACTGACATGCCATCCTGGCAACAAAATCATAACTACAATTTTCACTTAAGGTTAACCTTTTTCAGAAGTGTATCATTTTTTTAAAGATTTTATTTTTTTATTTATTTGTCAGAGAGAAAGAGAGAGAGAGAGAGCACACAAGCAGGCAGAGTGGCAGGCAGAGGTGGAGAGAGAAGCAGGCTCCCTGCCGAGGAAGGAGCCTGGTTTGGGACTTGATCCCAGGATCTTGGGATCATGACCTGAGCCGAAGGCAGTGGCTTAACTCACTGAGCCACCCAGGTGTCCCCAGAAGTGTTTCATTAATCACATCTAAAGATATTCTTTTTCAGGACTTAAAAAAAAAAAGGAACTTCCTTGGATACATAAAAAGCAATGGATAATGGTAGCTTTAAGAATAATTTTTTAAGGGAATTGGGGGTTGGTGTAAAGAAAAAAAATGCCAAAACACGTGCATGTGAAATTAACATCAGACTGCATATTTTATACAAGGATATAAACATAGTATTGTTTTAGCTTTAATTCAACTTATTTCTCACTAAGGAATGGGTGAAATCCTTTGTTTTAGTGTGACTAAGGCAATTGTGATTTTGAGAGAGAGAGTTCACATACATGTAAGTGGGGTTGTGTGGTTGGGGGAGATGAGCAGAGGAAGAAGTAGAGAGAGAATCTTAAGCAGGTTTCATGTCCAGTATAGAACCTGATGTGGGGCTTCATCTCATGATCCTGAGATCATGAGCTGAGCTGAAATCAAGAGTTGGACACTTAACCAACTAAGCCACTCAGGTGCCCTGTAAAATATTTTTTAAATGCTGTTTTTTCCCAATTTTGAGGTCCTAAGGTGAGTTCCCTTTCTTGAGCAGTTGATTAAACCCATGTCCCAACACTTCCCTTATCAGGGCTAGGGGCTCTCACAACCAGCCCCAGTTGCCTCAGGGCCAGATGCCAGACAGCCAGTGACATTTCCAATGTCCCTGAGCTCTGGAAATTATTTGAATTATTCAACTCACATGGAGCCTGTGAAATCTAGCTAACCCCACCCCTTTTCAGCTCCAGCATGCTGTTACCCTGTTCCCAGACACAACTTCCTGTGGCCTTGCCTGGCAGCCTTCTCTGGTTTGGAGCTATAAGCAGAAAGAGTTCTACTTTTCATCTCTCCTGATGTCATGATGTTGTATCCTTCCATCAAAAAAATCTTCAAAGTCTTATTAAATAGAAATTCTGAGACTTTACATTCTTCATCTACTTATTCACTTGTCAACCATGCTCTACACGTTATGTCTGTTTTTTGGGGTATTCACTTCCTTTATCCATTTGTTGAAGACAAACTGATGATTATGCCCGTGTACAGTATGCAGTATGAGCAAAGAGAACAGGTGAGAAGTAGTAGGAGATGGGACTGAAAAGTTTCAGAAAGGGAAAAATTTAAAAAGACTTTATATTATATTAATGCTCAGAATTTGGACTTCATTTTGTAGATAACCAGAAGGTAATAAAGGATTGTAAACAGACCCTGATTTGATCAGGTTTGTTGCTGACCAACTGGGGAGAGATAGAGCATAAGTTGGTGTAGAGTTACCAGTGTGGCAATGCTTACATAAATTTTTGTTGTTGTTTTCTCTCCAATAGACATGAATTGTGGGATTCTGTTTCCTGATCTAATTATAAAGTAAAAAGACTTATAGTTTAAAATTTGTGTGTACCAGATATTTAGCCAACTCTGTTTACTGAATTCTTCATTTTCAGTTTACCCTGAATGGAGGGAAAGATGTGATGTTCTGACAAGGTTAAAAAGATCTAAAGCCATTTATAGAAATACAATAGAAAATACAGTGGCTGTCAGAATGGAGACCTAGTCATCGACAATGGCTAGATGTCAGACTGTGCACTTCATTTTAGTGCTCTACAGAAAGCTACATTTATTTAGTTGAGAATCTTGTCAAGGCCTCCTGCCCTTAGTCTCAAGTTGATAATATTGACAGCACCTTTGTACACATTAGTTGAAAATGTATTGTCTTCTATGCTTTCTTATCAAATATAAACTTTTTTTTTTTTTTTTAAGTTTTATTTTTTTAAAACATATAATATCTTTTTAT